>NC_133148.1:31951633-32108552 GCF_048418815.1 Hemitrygon akajei
AAGCCATTTTCACCCAAACGGCGGTGGGTGTCCGGAACAGAACAGAAAGGGTCAGAAAGAGAGCTGGAACATGGGAGAGGGAAGTTTTACTTAGAAAGGAAACGACGGGCTGAATGGACGCCTTCTGACTTGAGCACATCAGTCTTACTGCCCAGAAACAGACCCTTCGGCCCAGCTGGTCCGTGCTGACCGAGATGACTCACCTATGCTTGTCCCCTCTGCTCACCTTCTTGCCTCTTAAGGCTGTCACCCCGAGCCCACCAGCAGCAGTTAGCCAGAGATCTCTCTGTCCTGGGCCGAAGGTCCATCAGCCTAGTGGCTTCTGCTCAACG
The DNA here is from genome assembly GCF_048418815.1 of Hemitrygon akajei. Classification (NCBI taxonomy): domain Eukaryota; kingdom Metazoa; phylum Chordata; class Chondrichthyes; order Myliobatiformes; family Dasyatidae; genus Hemitrygon; species Hemitrygon akajei. The sequence goes on from NC_133148.1 coordinate 31,951,966, forward strand.
CCAAATCTAGGCCGGGGTTCCCAACCTGAGGTCCGTGGATCCCTCGGTTAATGCTAGGAGTCCATGGCATATATTTAAAAAAAAGTTGGGCGCCCCAGTTCTAGATGAAGGTCCTTCCTCTCCTGGCAAATAAAATCTTTGGGGCTTCTATTGGTGTTCTTGCAGCTCTTGGTTTTACGGGATATGGTTGCTAGCCCCGTGTCCTAACCCTCCTCCATCCACAGCCAATGTGACCATCCTTGGCAGGGTTCCATTTGCCTGTATTTGACGCATATCTCTCTAAAATTCCTATCCGTGTATCACTGAATGTCTCTTAAATGTTCCTGACGTGCCTGTCTCACACATCCCACCCCCATCTATGGTCAACTGTCTGGAAGAAAAAATTGTCCTTTGGGTTGCTCTCAAATCCCTTACCTCTCACCCAAAACCCACGTCCTTTAGTTCTAGTCTCACCCAACCTCAGCTGAAAAAAATGCTGCTGTATTTACTATTGCTATACCTTCGATAGTGTAGTGGTTAGCACAACGCTTTTCAAGTTCACAGGTTCAGTTCCTGCCGCTGCCTGTGAGGAGTTTGTACTTTCTCCCCGTGACCGCGTGCGTTTCCTCCCACAGTCCAAAGACCTACCGGTTGGTAGGTTAACTGGTCATTGTAAATTCTCCAGCAATTAGGCTAGGGTTAAAATCGATTGCCGGGCGGTGTGGCTCAAAGTCTCAATGGAAAAAATTAATAAAAAATCATTTTTGTATCCTTTATCAAATCTTCCCTCATTCTCCTATGGTCCAGGGGGAAAAAAAGAGTCCTAACCATTTCAAACTTTCCCAAAACTCAAGTCCTGGCAACATTCTCCAGCCCTGGGAAAAGAGAGTGTGCATTCACCCTGTCTACAGTATGCCTCTCATGATTTGATACGCCTCCATAAAATCACCCCTCATTCTCTTGCATGTCCAGTGATTAAAATCCCAGCCCGCTCAGCTTCTCTCTCCGTAACTCTGAGCCTCAAATCCCACTGACATCCTCATAAATTTCCTCCACACTCTTTAACAGCATCTTTCCTTTAGCGGGGGACCAAAACTGAACATAATACTCCAAACGCGTCCTCGCCAATGTCGTGTAGAACTGCAATGTAACGTTCCAACTTCTAGACTCTCTGTCCCTAATAGATGGAGACCAACGTGTCAAAACCCTTCGACACCACCCTGTCTACCTGCCCCCGGTTTGTCTGGTTTTCTGATGATTGAAGAGAGTGTGCACTCACCTCCCCCGATGCAGGCACTGTGAACTGCAGCGATGACGGGCTTCGGGCACTACAAGAGAACACAAGGTAAATCTACGGTCAGCAGGCAGGCAGGAGCAGACGTTCTCACACCGTCAGGAGGAGCTCCCGGCAGACGTGCAGGAATTCTCCTGCGCTTTGAGGAGGGATCCGAGTAGGATCTCCTACGCTGACCTGTGCAAAGTACGAGCTTGGGAACAGCGGTCAGAACAAAAAAGAGTCAAGCTTATTGTCATTTAACTATATACATGTATGCCGTCAAGCGAGACAGCTGTTCTCTGGACCAGGGTGTAAAGCACATTAGTACTCATAACACACAATAATTTAAGAAAGTACGGATAAAATCTACATATTAATCACGCAGAAATAAACAAACTGAAGTGCATAAATTGAATATTGTCATGTACAGAACAGATTAACCGGTGACACTTCGAATACGATGTGGCAGGGAGTTCAGAAGCCTCACGGCCTGGGGGAAGAAACTATTTCCCACCCTGACCGTTCTTGTCTTAATGCATCGGAGTCTCCTGCCTGATGGTAGAAAGTCAAAGAGGATGCTGGATGGATGGGTGGGATCCTCGATAATACTAAGGGCCCCGCGTACGCAGCGCTCCTGATAAATGTCCGCGATGGATGGTAGGGAGACCCCTATGATCATCTCAGTCGTTAAGCAGGAAAACAAAGTGAATAACATTATTACAAATATCATTCCAGTGAGGCAACACAGCGCTCCAAGAGGTTGGACATTTTACGCTGGGAGATTTATAACGGAGCAGAATCAGAATTAGGTTTATTATCACCGGCGTATGTTGTGAAATGTATTGGTTTTGCAGCTACAGTACAACACAATACATAATAACAAAACAGTGAATTACAGTAAGTATGTACATACGTGTGTGTGTGTGTTTTGCACTTCTTTTTAAATATAACTTATATATATATAGTATAGTATAGGCATCTGTTAGTCTCGTGAGACCATGGATTTGCGCCTTGGAAGGTTTCCAGGGCGCAGGCCTGGGCAGGGTTGTATGGGAGACCGGCAGTTGCCCAAGCTGCAGGCCTTCCCCTCTCCACACCACCGATGTTGTCCAAGGGAAGGGCACTAGGACCCAAGCAGCTTGGCACCGGTGTCGTCGCAGAGCAATGTGTGGTTAAGTGCCTTGCTAAAGGACACAGCACGCTGCCTCAGCTGAGGCTCGAACCAGTGACCTTCAGATCACTAGACCAACGCCTTAACCACTAGGCCACACGCGTGCGCACACGCGCGCACACACACACACACACACACACACACACACACACACACACACACACACACACACACACACACACACACATACACACGCACACACACATTTAAATTAATTAAGTAGTGCACGAAAGTACTGAGGTAGCGTTCATGGGTTCAATGCTCTACTCTCTCTACACCACGACTGTGCGGCTCAAATGCCATCTATAAATTTGCTGCTGTTGCCATTGTTGGCAGAATCTCAGATGGTGACGGGAAGCCATACAGGAGCGAGATATACCAGCTAGTTGAGTGGTGTCGTAGCAACCACCTTGCATTCAATGTTTGTAAGACCAAAGAGCTGAAGGTGGACTTCAGAAAGGGTAGAACGAGAGAATACAAACCAGTCCTCACAGAGGGATCAGAAGTGGGGAGAGTGAGCAGCTTCAAGTTCCTGGGTGTCAAGATCTCTGAGGACCAGACCCGATCGCAACATATTGATACAGATATAAAGAAGGCAAGACAGCGGCTATATTTCATTCGGAGTTCGAGGAGATTTGGTATGTCATCTAAAACACCTGAAGCCTTCTACAGACGTACCGTAGAGAGCATTCTGACTGGCTGCATCACCGTCTGGTATTGGTGGGTGGGGTAGGGGGACTACTGCAAGTAAGCTGCAGAGAGTTGTAAAATCAGTCAGCTCCATCACGGCCACTAGGCTCCATAATATCCAGGACACCTTCAAGGAGCGGTGCCTCAGGAAGGCGGTGTCCATCATTAAGGACCCCCACCACCCAGGTTGTTCTCATTGCTACCATCAGGTAGGAGGAACAGAAGCCCGAAGACACGCACACCACGATTCAGGAACAGCTTCTTCCCCTCTGCCATCCCATTTCTGAATGGGCACTGAACCCATGAACAGTACCTCACTATTTCTATTAAAATTTATCTTCTGTTTTGCACTACTTATTCTAACTATTTAATATATATATATCTACTGTAATTCAGTTTTTTCTACATTTATCATGTATTGCATTGTACTGATGCCACAAAGCTAACAAATTTCACGCTGGTGATTTTAAACCTGATTCTGATTCTGATTAATAGTAAGTAACTCGCTGTCCCTCTGTGCTAGCAAAGGTAACGCGGGATTGTGGTAGGAGGAGGGTTTGCAGAGATGCTGAGAGAAATATGACTTTGTTGGACAGTGGCATAATGGTTAGCATAACCGTAGCATAACAGTATTTGAGCTCCAGTGATCTGGGTGTAGTTCTACAGCCGTCTGAACAGAGTTTGTTTGTTCTCCCCTCGACATTGTGGATTTGAAAGGTTCAAATGTTCATTTATTATCAAAGTCTGTATACAGTGTACAACTCTGAGATTCGTCTTCTCCAGCTAGCCACGAAACAGTGAAAACTATGGAAGTCGTTCAAAGAAGAAAGTCAAAAACTCATCTTGCAAACGGCCCCCCCCACACAAGAAAAAATAACAAACCCCCCCCCAACACCCCACCGCACAAAAAAACCTAGCGGATTGCACCAAACGGCAACAAAAACATCAAACCCAATCTTTTTCCAAGATGGCGGCGCGACGCATCTTGCAGTGGCCACTCCGGAGCTGATTATCTGCTATTTGTGAAGTGGGGTGCCGTGCGCAATCATAATCGATTGAAAACGGACGTGGGAGCACGGAGGAACATCGGGAAATCTCCAGGAAGACCTTCTTCGTTGCTGCTGCTGCTGTGAGGTCCGGGACTCTGCCGGGAAGAACAGGCCCCCAGTCCTCGGGGTCGCGTTGCCGATGGCCGTTGGCGGGGCTGTCTTAATACGCTCGGCAGAGGATGGTGCTGGGAGAAGCTGTGCTGGAGGGGATGGTCGTTGGCTCGGAGGTTCGATGAACTCGGAGTCCGCTGTGGTCGGGTCGCTTTCGGTGTGTGCTGCATCTGCGAGGCTGGGTTCGACGGAGCTTTCATTGTGTGCTGCGTCTGCGAGGCTGAGTTGGGCGGCGCCGTGGAAGTCCATAGCGGGGGTATTCCCTTCTGCCGCTGGCGTGGGATGGCGAGTCTGTCGGGACCCTGGGGACTTGTGGAAACTGTGTGGTGATTTCTTTTGAACTTATAGTCCTTTAACATCTCTGGACTATTTTTACTGTGCCCATGGTCTGTTTTTTTATCAATTATGCTATTGTTTGCACTGTTGTAACTATATGTTGTAACTATGTGGTTTTGTGCAGGTCTTGTAGCTTTAGTTTTTGGTCTTGTTTGTCTGGTGGATTTGGAGCTCCTTTCCGGGGAACGCTCTAATACGGTAGCGTGATATTAATACGCAGCAGCCTCTCCAGACTCTGGATTGGGGATTGCCAAACGTTATGTGGATTTTCTGGTGTAGTCTGTTTTGTCATATGCTTTTGTGATATCATTCTGGGGGAACGATGTCTCATTTTTTAACTGTACTGCATTTGTGGTTTCTAAATGACAATAAACTGAATCTGAATCTGAAAACCCCAAGCACCCAACCCACTTCCTCGCGAAAAGAAAATAAGAACAGATCGCGCCAAACGGCAACAGGACAGAACAGGCGAAAAACACAGAATGTAAAGAAACTGAAAGAGACCTATTTGAACTACAGTACAGTCCATAGTCCAATCCATGAATCGCAGCCCTTCGGTAATTTCCCCCTACGTTCTAAAGATGTACTGGTTGGTAGGTAAAGTGGTCTCTTTAGAGTGGACGGGCAGCAGGGGCTCACTAAACCAGAAAAGTCTGTTACTGCACTGCGTCTCGAAATAATTGAATTGACTATTACTTACACGTATGTGAGGAGTAAAAATCTTTGCATTACGTCTCCATCTAAATGTGCAATTTATAGTCATTTGTAATAGTGCGTTCAACAGGGCAGTCAATATAGCATTGAAATACAATAGTGTCAGCGTGAATTAATCAGTCTGATGGCCTGGTGGAAGAAGCTGTCCCCGAGCCTGTTGGTCCTGGCTTTTATGCTGCGGTACCGCTTCCCGGATGGTAGCAGCTGGAACAGTTTGTGGTTGGGGTGACTCGGGCCCTTTTGGGCCCTTTTTACACACCTGTCTTTGTAAATGTCCTGAATAGTGGGAAGTTCACAACTACAGATGCGCTGGGCTGCCCGCACCACTCTCTGCAGAGTCCTGCGATTGAGGGAGGTACAGTTCCCATACCAGGCAGTGATGCAGCCAGTCAGGATGCTCTCAATTGTGCCCCTGTAGAAAGTTCTTAGAATTTGGGGGCCCATACCAAACTTCTACATCTGTCTGAGGTGAAAGAGGTGCTGTTGTGCCTTTTTCACCACACAGCCAGTACGTACAGACTACATGAGATCCTCGGTGATGTTTATGCTGAGGAACTTAAAGCTGTTCACCTCTCAACCCCAGATCCACTGACGTCAATAGGGGTTAGCCTGTCTCCATTCCTCCTGTAGTCCACAACCAGCTCCTTTGTTTTTACGACATTGAGGAAGAGGTTGTTTTCTTGACAAATAAATAGACAAAGAAACACATGCCTGTGCATAGTGTGCACTTACTTGTGTATAGTGTGCACATGTGTGCAAGGACGATGAGTGACACGCTCTGGTGTACAGCTCTTGCTGGTGTGGTTTGTGCTGCTTTCCAAAGGCATCTCTAGTTGCCTGAATCATCGGCATTACAAGCTCCCTCTCCTAATGCTCACTGTGGATTCCCTGCTAACGGCGATCGAAGGCTTTACCTTTTCAATCATACTGAAGCTCTCCTGAAACTGGAGGATCTTGTTCCGCAAGTGCCACGCCTTCCGGGCGGTGTCCGTTTCCTCCGACTGCAATATGTCTCCAGCCATGTCCATCAGGTCAATCCCTGCGAACAGTTCACACAATTACTGACTCCAAGCGCCAGTGGCAGATGCAATTTCGACTTTAGCGTTCCAGATGTTTCTATGGGGACATGAGGGGAGGGGTACAGTCTGATGGGACCAGGCAGTTTAAATGGGTCGGCACGGACTGGATGGGCTGAAGGGCCTAGTTCTGTGCTGTCGTTTTCTGTGACCCTATCTGTGTTAATTTCTTCCTAGGGTCGTTCAGCACAGAACCAGTACCGTAGCAGCTAATGCGACACTATTAAGAGTTCTGAGTTCGGTCCCAGCGTCCTCTCTAAGGTGTCTTCGCGCAACCTCCCGGTGGAATGCGTGAGTTTTCCCCAGGAGCTCCGGTTTCCTCCCACAGTCCAAAGATAGGTTAGTTGGTCATTGTAAATGGTCCTGTGATTCGGTTAGGGTTAAATCGGGGCTGTCGGGGGTTCAGCTCAAAGGGCCAACTCCACGCTGGAACTCTAAAGAGAGAATAAGTAAATAAAATAGGCCGGCCTTTTGGCCCACTGAGTCTGGTGCCAACTACTGACTATTGACATTTCTCAAGTGGATCATTAACAGAAAGCAAAGAGGCAAACTCTTGGGGGGGGGGGGGGGGAGTTTGAAGAATTGCAAAAGTTTCAGGGAAAATAACTGTGCCTGGGGTCCTGCATCTACTCCTTTACCCCCCCCCCCACAAAGACGCTGCTCGACCTGCTGAGTTCCTACAGCAGAAATCTTGTTGCTCCAGATTGCAGTGTCTGCCGTCTCTTGTGCCTCCACTAACAGAAAGATCCACCTGCTCTAGTGAGTGAACCCACTGACTGATGAAGAAGTGGGGCCTTCCCCTCACTCCCCCTCTCCAGCCAACGTTTGACCCCCATCGTGTAGATCATTTGGACTTTGATCACATGGCACTGGGAGCTGGCTTGTGCAAACTGTGATTTTTAGATGCTACAAAGCCTGGGATTGTGAAACATGAGGTTTGAATGTTCTGTTTTAAAAGTGGCCTTTCAAACACTATAAGGAATTCATCGCCTGCACTCCTGATTAAACCCCATACCTTTGTTCCCCAGTGGAGTTTTAATAGTGTTTTAATTCATAAACATGAGATTTCCTCTAATAGGTCCCAAAAACCTCTCCAAAGAGAAGGGCAATCAATAAGTGAAAGAAAAACATTTTCGAACAACCAATTCACCCAACTATTATATAGAAACCTTAATAGGCAGGGGACCAGCATTCTGGCAGACAGGTTTGCCACTGCAACACGGATGTGTTTAAACTAAGTAGTGGGGGGGGAGGGGATGAACTGGAAATATAAGGATGGAGTTAAAGGGAAAGTGAAAATAAGAAAAGTTAATAAGGACAACAGAATCAATGGAGTAGAAAGCTCAAGAAAAGATCATACAGTATGGCCAAGTGAAATAGGAATTGATATGAAAGGAGAGGGGAGTACCGAATTAAAAGTATTATATATGAATTGAAGTATAAGGATTAATTAATGTAATTAGTTTTGCTACAGCAAGTGTATGGGACATTGGAAAAAAAGTTGAATTTCTCCATGGGGATGAATAAAGTATCTATCTATCTATCTATCTAAAGTAGATGAGCTTGAGGCTCAGTTGGAAATTGGCAAGTACGATGTTGTGGGAATAACTGAGACATGGCTTCAAGCGGACAGGGCCTGGGAAATTAATATTCAAGGATATACATCTTATCGAAAGGACGGACTGACTGGCAGAGGGGGTGGGGTGGCTCTGTTAGTGAGGAATGATATTCAGTCCCTTGCGAGGGGGGGACATAGAATCTGGGGATGTAGAGTCAGTATGGATAGAACTAAGAAATTCTAAGGGTAGAAAGACCCTAATGGGAGTTATCTACAGGCCCCCAAACAGCAGTCTGGATGTAGGGTGTAAGTTGAAAGAAGAGTTAAAATTGGCATGTCGCAAAGGTAATGATACAGTTGTCATGGGGGATTTCAACCATCAGAATGGTACTGGACCCCAAGAAAGGGAGTTTGTGGAGTGCCTCCGAGATGGATTCTTAGAACAGCTTGTACTGGAGCCTACCAGGGAGAAGGCAATTCTAGATTTAGTGTTGTGCAATGAACCGGATTTGATCAGGGACCTCGAGGTAAAGGAACCATAGGAGGTAGTGACCATAATATGATACGTTTTATCCTACAATTTGAGAAGGAGAAGGGAAAATCAGATGTGTCAGTATTATAGTTGAACAAAGGGAACTATGGAACTATGAGGGAGGAGCTGGCCAAAGTTCAATGGAACAATACCCTAGCAGGGAAGACAGTGGAACAAAAATGGCAGGTATTTCTGGGAATAATGCAGAAGGTGCAGGATCGGTTCATTCCAAAGAAGAAGAAAGATCCTAAGGGGAGTAAGGGGTGGCCGTGGCTGACGAGGGAAGTAAAGGGCAGTATAAAAATAAAAGAGAGGCAGTATAACATAGCAAAGATGAGCGGGAAACCGGAGGACTGGGAAGCTTTTAAAGAGCAACAGAAGATAACAAAAAAGGCATTACGCCAAGAAAATATGAGGTACGAAGGTAAACTAGCCAAGAATATAAAGGAGGATAGTAAAAGTTTCTTTAAGTATGTGAATAGCAAAAAAGTAGTTGAGACCAAAATTGGGCCATTGAAGACAGAAATGGGTGAATTTATTATGGGGAACAAGGAAATGGCAGATGAGTTGAACAGGTGCTTTGGATCTGTCTTCACTAGGGAAGACACAAACAATCTCCCAGATATAATAGTGGCCAAAGGAACTAGGGTAAAGGATGAACTGAAGGAAATTTATATTAGGCAAGGAACGGTGTTGGATAGACTGTTGAGCCTGAAGGCTGATAAGTCCCCGGGACCTGATGGTCTGCATCCCAGGGTACTTAAAGAGGTGGCTCTAAAAATCATGGACGCATTGGTAATCATTTTCCAATGTTCTATAGATTTAGGAACAGTTCCTGCTGATTGGAGGGTGGCTAATGTTGTCCCACGTTTCAAGAAAGGAGGGAGAGAGAAAACAGGGAATTATAGACCGGTTAGTCTGACGTCAGTGGTGGGAAAGATGCTGGAGTCAATTATAAAAGAGGAAATTACAACACATTTGGATAGCAGTAGAAGGATCAGTCCGAGTCAGCATGGATTTATGAAGGGAAAATCATGCTTGACTAATCTTCTGGAGTTTTTTGAGGATGTAACTATGAAAATGGACAAGGGAGAGCCAGTGGATGTAGTGTACCTGGACTTCCAGAAAGCTTTGGATAAAGTCCCACATAGGAAATTAGTGGGCAAAATTAGGGCACATGGTATTGGGGGCAGAGTACTGACATGGATTGAAAATTGGCTGGCTGACAGGAAACAATGAGTAGTGATTAACGGGTCCCTTTCAGAATGGCAGGCTGTGACCAGTGGGGTACCGCAAGGTTCGGTGCTGGGACCGCAGCTGTTTACAATATACATTAATGATTTAGATGAAGGGATTAAAAGTAACATTAGCAAATTTGCTGATGACACAAAGCTGTGTGGCAGTGTGAAATGTCAGGAGGATGTTATGAGAATGCAGGGTGACTTGGACAGGTTGGGTGAGTGGGCAAATGTATGGCAGATGCAGTTTAATGTGGATAAATGTGAGGTTATCCACTTTGGTGGCAAGAACAGGAAGGCAGATTACTATCTAAATGGAGTCAAGTTAGGAAAAGGGGAAGTACAATGAGATCTAGGTGTACTTGTACATCAGTCAATGAAAGCAAGCATGCAGGTACAGCAGGCAATGAAGAAAGTTAATGGCATGCTGGCTTTTATAACAAGAGGAATTGAGTATAGGAGTAAAGAGGTCCTTCTGCAGCTGTACAGGGCCCTGGTGAGACCCCACCTGGAGTATTGTGTGCAGTTTTGGTCTCCAAATTTGAGGAAGGACATTCTTGCTATTGAGGGAGTGCAGCGTAGGTTCACAAGGTTAATTCCCGGAATGGCGGGACTGTCATATGTTGAAAGATTGGAGCAACTGGGCTTGTATACACTGGAATTTAGAAGGATGAGAGGGGATCTGATTGAAACATATAAGATTATTAAGGGATTGGACACAGTGGAGGCAGGAAGCATGTTCCCGCTGATGGGTGAGTCCAGAACTAGAGGCCACAGTTTAAGAATCAGGGGTAGGCCATTTAGAACAGAGATGCAGAAAAACTTTTTCACCCAGAGAGTGGTGGATATGTGGAATGCTCTGCCCCAGAAAGCAGTGGAGGCCAAGTCTCTGGATGCATTCAAGAGAGAGTTAGATAGAGCTCTTATAGATAGCAGAGTCGAGGGATATGGGGAGAGGGCAGGAACGGGGTACTGATTGTGTATGTTCAGCCATGATCACAGTGAATGGCGGTGCTGGCTAGAAGGGCCGAATGGCCTACTCCTGCACCTACTGTCTATTGTCTATTGAGGCTATTCAAGTCATCAAATCTATCTTAAAGCAATCGCTTTCCCCCCACATTTCCTTATAAACTTTTCTACCTCCTACTCAGGATCCAGACATGACTGCCCCAGTTAGGCCCATTGTATCTACCGGCTCCTGCATTTCACGTCCACATTTCTCAACTCCGTGTTGTCCCCTTTGACCCAGTCCCTTCCCACCTACATCCATGACACTTCACAAGATCTCCCATCACTTTCCACCACAGACATCCAATCCCTTTACGCTTCCATCCCCCATCAGGAAGGCCTTGAAGCTCTCCACTTCTTTCCTGACCCAACTCGATTCCCTCCGTTACCACCCACCTCTGTATGGCAGAACTGGTTCTCACCCGCAACACTTCCCTCCTCCCACTCTCTCCAAACCAGAGGCGCAGCCACGGGCACTCGCAAAGGCTCCACCTCTGCCTGCCTTTTCATCAGCTACATACATAGAAGAGTCCACGATCCAACCCTACACCGGTAATGCTCTGCTACTTTGATGACTGCATTGGTGCTGCTTCCCGCACCCATGCAGGGCTCGCCAATTTCAACATCATTGCCTCCAACTTCCACCCTGCCCTCAAACTTATTTGGTTCACCTGACACCTCTCTCCCCTCTCTCGATCTCCCTGCCTCCATCTCTGCAGACAGATTGCCTACTGACGTCTTTTGTGAACCCACCGACTCCCACGGTCACCTCGACCCTACATCCCTCTTCCCATCCTGTCACTTCTAAAAATGCTATTCTCTTCTCCCAGTTCCTCTGTCTTTGCCGCATCTGCCAGTTGTGCCTCTCCCCCTACTTATTCTGCAGTCTGCCCCCTTCCTTTCCAGTCCTGATGTAGGGTCTCTTCATGTTAGCTCTTCATTTCCCTCCATAGATGACCTACTGAGTCCCTCCAGTGTTTTGTGCGTGTTGCTCTTGTGTTTCTCTATAACCTACTCTCTTTCAAATGCTCATTTAATCCACCATGATCCTCCTACACCAGGTCATCAGGAAGTGGGAGCTCCCAGTAGAAACCCATATGGTCACGGGAGGAACTTGCCCACTCCATACAGACAGCAGCCGAGGTCAGGATCGAACCGGGGGTGGATCTGGAGCTGTGACACAGAGCTTTAGCTGCTCCATGCATAACCATGAACTTGCAGGAAGTTCTGGAATCTGTGCCCACAAATGAGAATTCGACGCCCTCACAGTTCCTCTGAGTCAAACCTCACATACAACCGAGGTATAGGGAAAGGTTGAAATGGGGTGAGACCATAAGACATAGGAGCAAAAGTAGGCCTTTCGGCCCATCGAGTCTGCTCCGCCATTCAGTCATGGGCTGATACAATTCTTCCAGTCATCTCCACTCCCCTGACTTCTCCCCATACCCTTTGATGCCCCGGCCAATCAAGAATCTATCTACCTCTGCCTTGATTTTTTAGAGATATACAAAATTATGACGGGGATAGTTAGGGCCATTCCACTAGGGTTTTGTGAGACCAGAACGAGAGAGCATAGGTCAAGGGTAAAAGGTGAAACATCTATCTATTTACTATTTGACATACAAAATGGGACGAGCTCTACTGGCCCTTTGAGCCCTGCTGCTCAGCAATCCCCCGATTTAATCCTAGCCTAATCTCAGGATAGTTCGCAATGACCAATTAACCTACCAGCCGGTACGCCTTTGGATTGTGGGAGGAAACCGGAGCACCCGGAGGAAACCCAGGCAGTCCACGGGGAGAGCGTACAAGCCGAGAAGAAAATAGAACCTGAGGGGGGACATCTTCACTCAAGAGGGAGGTGCGAGTGTGGAGCGAGCCGCCGGCGGGGATGCTGGATGGGGGTCTGACTGCAACATTTAAGAGAAGTTTGGATAAATGCATGAATGGGAGGGGTATGAAGGGCTATGGTCCAGGTGTGGGTTATTGGGACTAGGCAGAATGATAGCTTGGCACGGACTAGATGGGCTGAAGGGCCTGTTTCTGTGCTGTAGAGCCCCATGACTCAAAGTGGGTGACACACACTTTGTTACCCAGCGTACAGAACATCCACATCAAGGAATGAAACCACATTTTGCAGTTGGGTGATAATGGAGCCTGACCTCCAAGAGGTCGTAGGGTTTGGAGGCTCGTGTGCCTCAATGACCCGGAGAGCTACGGTGGTTGGAGTCAGGGCTTTATACTTTAGCTCTTGGTAGGGTCACCCATGCCAAACAGGTCAAAGGGTAAAGGCCAGACTAAGAGTGGTCCACCGGTCCTCCAGGTTTGGGGGTTCAGCTCAGGGTGAACATCCCCGACAGGTCAAAAACAAAATTGTTATGGAAACAGCGATGGAGAATCCTTCTACATCTGAGTGTGACGGTATTCCTGAGTCTCCACCCGGGACTTGCATGGCTGACAGTAGCGAAAATCCAGAGGAAGCTACTGACACGATGAAGGAAGCCCTGAACACCGCCAAGACCAAGCACATGATGAGACGAAAGGCCAATTCCATCATCAAGCACGGCATTGGACCCCTGAAGGGCGGAGGAAACGCAGCCCACCAAAGACAACTTGGCGCCGTGGCGTAGAGGCAGAAGTGAGGACCCTGAACCACGCCTGGGGCACAATAGAGAAGATAGTCAAGGACAGGCAGAGATGGAGGACCTTCATTGCTGCACTAAATGCCAGCGGTGTAACGGGCAGTAAGTAATGGAGCCTGAATTATGTGTTTGCGTGCACCCTTAACGCCTGGCGGAGTCGTCGGGGCGCCGTCGTGACAAGCTTTTTTGGCGATTGCTCATCGTACGGCGTGTCCTGGGCACCTGAAACCTGGCGGAGCCCGTCCCTCTCCGGGTTTTTGGAGCCGGCCGGATTCGAACTCGGGAGCCTTCGCTCCAAAGTCCGGCGCTGATGCCACTACGCCACCAGCCGGCCTAGGAATAATGTATTTAGTCACAATTAAAGTCACTCAGCCCATCAATCTGGGCATACCATGGTCAACATAAACATGGACTTTCACACAGCCTGCACTGTATCTTGTACAGTGACTAAGGTCACGCTTACCTGCGGAGAATATTGGACCAGCTCCTGATATCACGACGACTCTGCAATCCCTGTCCTGGGCTACTTGAGTGAAGCATTCCACCATCTCTCTGTTGGATCAAGACAACGTTGTTAGGGCTTTCACTTCCAATGACTGATGGAAAAGACCTTGAGTGATTTCAGCCATGGAACACTACAGCATGGTACAGGTCCCACAGCCCACAATGTTGTGCTGACCTTTATAACCTACTCTGACTTAAAATGACGACAGTGCCGCCAGTTCTCAAGTCGGAGAAAGTTGAAATAAAAAGCGACGCTGCAGACTGTAGCACCGGAAGAGCGAACCGTCAGTCTCCACTCCCGACGTGGCAGGAGTGGTACCTCTCTCTCCCTCGTTTGTATAAGAGAGAGTGAGAGACAGAGAGTGAGTGAGTGAGATATAGAGTGACTGAGAGATAGTGAGTAAGAGAGAGAGTGAGAGATTGAGTGAGAGAGAGTGAGAGTGAGAGAGAGTGAGTGAGTGAGAGATTGAGTGAGAGAGAGAGAGTGAGTGAGAGATAGAGCAAGAGTGAGAGAGAGATATAGAGTGAGTGAGAGAGAGATAGAGTGAGTGAGAGAGTGAGAGAGAGTGAGTGAGAGATAGAGATAGAGTGAGTGAGTGAGACATAGAGTGAGAGAGAGAGTGAGTGAGAGATAGAGCGAGAGTGAGAGAGATAGAGTGAGTGAGAGAGAGATAGAGTGAGTGAGAGAGAGAGTGAGAGAGAGTGAGTGAGAGGTAGAGCGAGAGTGAGAGAGAGATAGAGTGAGTAAGAGAGAGAGTGAGAGTGAGTGAGAGATAGAGCGAGAGTGAGAGAGAGATAGTGAGTGAGTGAGAGATTGAGAGAGAGTGAGAGTGAGATTGAGTGAGAGAGAGATAGAGTGTGAGAGAGAGAGTGATAGAGTGAGTGAGTGAGATAGAGTGAGTGAATGAGTGAGAGAGAGATAGAGTGAGTGAGTGAGATTGAGTGAGAGAGAGAGAGAAAGAGAGAATAAGTGTGTGTGAAAGAGAGGGAGAGAGTGGGGAGGAGGGGGAAGGGGAGAGCAGGTCCAAAGACATACCTATCGGTTAGCAAGTTAACTGGTCGTTGTAAATTGTCCCATGATTAGACTGGCGGGGGGGTAGCATAACACTTGATAGTACAGGTGACCCGGGTTCGATCCCTGCTGCTGCTTGTAAGGATTTGTACGTTCTCCCCCATGACTACCTGGGTTTCCTCCAGGTGCTCCGGTTTCACTTGGTAGGTGAATTGGGCTAGCATTAAATTGGGGGACTGCTGGGCAGCACAGTTCAAAGGGCCAGAAGGGCCTGTTCCAAGCTGTATGCCGACCGATAAAAGAACGCTGAGAAGAGGTCATCCCTGCTGGCTGAGGAAGGTGCTTTCAACCAGCGATTCAAGGAGTGCCCTTTGCACAGGTAGCGCACGAGGTCCCGTTAAGAAGTGTGCAACTAGTGTTACAATGAGAGCACAATAAAACGGGAGATAATCAACACTCGGCAAGCTGCCGATGGCAGTGAAAGGCCATTGTTGCGGAGATCCCTTTAAACAATAATCTGGTCTACATCAAGGACCCGTAGCAGTGAGTGGCTGGCACTACATCGAGGTTCTATAAACAGTAAGAGGGTCAGTGCTACACCTAAGTCACTTTGCACATTTGGACGGAGATGTAATGTAAAGATTTTTACTCCTCATGTATATGAAGGATGTAAGTAATCAAGTCAAGTCAATTCAAATCAATTCAAGTCAATTCAGGTAAATTCAATTCAAGTCAAGTCAATTCAAATCAAGCCAAGTCAAATCAATTCAATTCGAGCAGGACCAAATTATGAGGAATTTTCTTCAGCCAGACAGTGATGAATCTACGGAATTTGTTGCCACACAGAACAATGGAGGAAGTCACTGGGAGTATTTAAGACAAGGTTCGATAGATTTTTTTTTGATTGATAAGGCAGTTTAAGGGTTACAGGGAGAAGGAAATCAGTGATGGTTGAATGACAGGGCAGATCTGATGGGCTGAATGGCCTAAACCTGCTCCCGCGTCTTATGGATTACACTGACGTCACTTTAGGCAGCAGGTGCCCAGACCCGATTCCTCAAACACAGAGCAGTAGATGGAAGGCAACCTCCAAAGGGTTCTGTTCATCGCGTTCCTCTTCTCAGGCCTGTTCAGTTCCACGTGCAGCACGCTGTCCCTCACCCCCATCACGCGCAGGCTCTCGAACTTGTACGAGGGCGCTGCATTCCGAGCCTCCGCCGACATGCTCCGCACCCACCCTTGCAGAGCCCCCGATAGTCTGCCTGCAGATTATAAAGGAGAGAGAGAGAGAGAGAGCAGAATGGGACAAATGTTAACGCACTGGAATTTAAGGCCACCGACTCTCCCCACTGTCTGACACTATTTATTATTATTTGACATTATTTACTTTTAATTATTTAGCATTCCATCGTGAAATTGACCTTTCTGGTCCTTCGAGCTGCTCCACCCAGCGCCCGCGACCACCCTTAATTAACCCTAACACACCCACTAACCTTCCGACCAGTACATCTTTGGACGGTGGGAGGGAACTGGAGCACTGCGGGAAGGCTGTCAGAATTTATTTACTGAGGAACAGGTGGCCCTCTGAGCCCCGCCACCACAGCTCGGGGTGTCCGGGTCGAGAGTTCAATTCCGACGCCCTCCATAAGCAAGTTTGTACGTTCTCACCCGTGACCGCATGGGTTTCCTCCCACAGTCCAAAGACTCATGATTAGGTTAAATCGGGGGCCGCCGGGCGGCACAGCTCCAAGGCACCGAAGAGCCTGTTCGGCATTGTATCTCGATAAATAAACAGATAACTGTTGGGAGTCAGGACTGAAAATGCTTCCGGGGAATTGAGCTGAGGAGCCAGGATTCAGAGCTGAGAGAAATCTACCAGTCAGGAAGATCACAGTCTGCTCCCTTCTCGAGGCCCACTGCCCGTGGAACTAGTCAAATCTGAAGTTCTCCCCGTCCCACTTGGAGTACTGAGTAGGGGATGGAGATACGCCTCTACCAAAGGAGGTATAAGGCACTCCTTCCCTCCACTAGCCTGCAGGTCACTCTTGGGCAAGGTGTAGCACCTGCTTAGCCCCCGACCAGGATCCTGTGAACCCATGGGAGCAGGTGGTGGATAGTCGTACGAGATCACAAGTCCTGGTTATGCGACCACTGACACCAGGCCGACAATCTCTGAAGAGTACTGATAATGGCTGGGGGGTCACCCGTCTTGTAAAGACACTGCCCCAGAAGAAGACAATGGCAAACCGCTTCTGTGGAAAAAATTTGCCGAAAACAAACACGGTCATGGAGCGACCGTGACCGCCCACGTCATACGAGACTGCAATTAACGACCAAACCACTGTGTACAGTTACAGGACGTAGAGGATTAAGAGAGGTTCACTAGGATGCTGTCTGGACTTGAGGACGTGAGCTACAAGGAAAAGTGGGACAAAATTAGGTTGTTTTCTCCTGAGCGTCAGACCTGATAAGATGAGGAGGGATAGTGTAGACAGAGTCTATTTCTGAGTAGAAATGTCAAATACTGGGGAAGGTTTGGATCGAAGGACTCTTTTTGATTCAGAATGTTGTTGGATAATTTGTGTTTCTTTTTCCCCTTTCTCTGCACATCGAGTGTCGGTCTTTATATATTTTTTTTAATTGGGTCCTTTCGGGATTCTTGCTTGGAGGCTGCCTGTAAGCAGACAAATCTCAAGGTTGTACATTCTTTGAGACTTTGAGATGCATTTTAGGTATTTCTCAAGGTAAAAACATCAAATACCAGAGCAGATGCATATAAGGTGAGGAGGGGGGTGGGAGTAAATCGGAGGAGACGTGTGAGGCAGTCTCTTTGTTACACAGAGAGTGGTAGGTGCATGGAACTGGCTACCAGGAGTTGAGATGGAAGCAGATTATCATGACAGAGATTTTCTTTAGCCAAGCACGTGAGTGTGCAGGGCATGAGGTAGGCAGAAGGGATTATTTTGTTTGGCATCACGGTCAGCACAGATATGATGAGCAGAAGGGCCTGCTCCTGTACTGAGTTCTCTGAAAATGACTGGGGTCACTAAATATTACAGTATCGTCTCGGGCAAATCTGAAGAAGATCGGTTTCTTTAACTCATCAGGGACAGCACTGTGTGGGTTAACTTCTCCCATCTGTACAGTACTCTGATGGCGGAGGGGAAGAGATTGCCCCTAAAGACACACACTCAGCATTTTAAGAACAGCTTCTTCCCCTCTGCCATCAGATTACCGAACAGATTCTAACTCGTCAGGGACAGCACTCTGCAGGTTAACGGGCCCTCTCCTCCCATCTGCCTGTTTACAGAACGGATCTCTGCCCAAAGTTGTGTCACTCGAATATCGGGCGGGGGATCCAGGGGATTGCAGAGTTGGAATTCTTTTTAGGTCCTCTCCACGCTTTGTGGCGCGTCGAGCGGCAATCCTGCTGTTCTTTAGCATTTGTCTGTGGGTGGTTTTTTTTTTTACGAGGCCTAGTTGCTAGCTCAACATTCAACCCAGCACGGATGGGAAGTACGCAAGGAGCCGGCTGGCTTCGAATCGTATTCACACTATAGCATCTCCGAATCAGAATCACGTTCAATACCACTGGCATATGTCGTGAAATTTGTTGTTCAGCAGCAGCAGTACAGTGCGATATATAACAACAACATAAATTAGAATCAGAAATAATAAATATATATTCTGAGGTGGTGCTCATGGGTTCGGTGTCCATTTAGGAATTGGACGGCAGAGGGGAAGAAGCTGTTCCTGAATCGCTGAGTGTGTGTCTTCAGGTTTCTGAACCTCCTCCCTAATGGTAGCAATGAGAAGAGGGCACGTCCTGGGTCATTAATGATGGATGCCACGTTTTTGAGGCATCGCCTTTTGAAGATGTCCTGGATGCTGGGGAGACTAGTGCCCGTGATAGAGCTGAGTGAGCTTGCAACTTTCTGCAGCTTATCTCGATCCTGTGCTCTAGCTAACCATGCCAGACGGTGATGCAGTCAGTTAGGACGCTCTCCAGGTACATCTGTAGAAATTTGCGAGTGTCCTTGATGACAAATCAAATTTCCTCAGACTCCTAATGAAATTCTTTGTAATCGCATCAAGATGCCGGGCCCAGGATAGATCTGCCTCCACGACCATCTCGGGCAGTGCATTCAAGTTACGGGGGAAAGTTCAAAGTAAATTTTATTAGCAAAGTACATACATCTCACCATAAGCAACCCTGAGATTCATTTTCCTGCGGGATTACTCAGCAAATCTATAGAATAGTAACTGTAACAGGATCAATGAAAGATCAACCAGAGTGCAGAAGACAACAAACTGCGCAAATGCAAATATAAATAAATAGCAATAAATAACGAGAGCATGAGATTAAAGAGTCCTTAAAGTGAGATCATTAGTTGTAGGAACATTTCAATGATGGGGCAAGTGAGTGCGGTTATCCCTTTGGCTCAAGAGCCTGATGGTTGAGGGGTAGCAACCGTCCCTGAACCTGGTGGTGCGAGTCCTGGGGCTCCTGTACCTTAACCTGAAGGTAGGGTGTTGGGGATCTCCGATGATGGACGCTGCTTTCCTATGATGGCGTTTCGTGTGGATGTGTGCTCAATGGCTGGGAGGGCTTTTCTTGTGATGGACCGGGCTACTTTTTGTAAGAACTTCCGCTCAAGGGCACTGGTGTTCCCATCCCAGGCTGTGATGCAGCCAGTCAATACGCCCTCCACTACACATCTATGGAAGTTTGTCAAAGTTTTAGATGTCACGTCAAATCTCAGCAAACTCTGAAAAGGCAGGTAGGTCGAACTGAGTCCGAGGTCAGACCAGTCATGGTTTTGTCGGATGGTGAAACAGGCTTGACAGGACGGGAGATCTACTCCTGCTCCTACTTCCTATGAGTCTATCTGTGCCTTTCATAATATTGTAAACTTCTACCAGGTCTCCTCCCAGCCTCTGCTGCTCCAGAGAGGGAAACCCAAGCGTCTCCAACCTCACCGGGCACCACAAACCCCTTAACCAAGGTCCAACTCTTCTGCAGCCTTCCTATAATGGGGGCAACCAAAACTGAATGCAATTTGAGGGATCTTGGGATCCACGTCCGTCGATCCCTCAAAGCTGCCACGCAAGTTGGTAGTGCGGTTAAGAAGGCACATGGTGTAGTTCTGTAGATTTTATTCTTACTCTTATAGATTACTCTCTGGTGCGTGTACTAACGTGTTTTACACACTGGTTCGGAGAAATGTTGTTCTCATTTCTAAATACATTATATGATTATATATGTTATAGAGAAATACAGAAAATCTACAGCACATTACAGGCCCTTTGGCCCCTAATGTTGTGCTGATCATGTAACCTACTCTAGAAACTGCCTAGAATTACCCTACCTCATAGTCCTCTAGTTCTCTAAGCTCCATGTAGAGTCCCTTAAGTCAAGTCAAGGCAAGTCACTTTTATTGTCATTTCGACCATAACTGCTGGTACAGTACACAGTAAAAATGAGACAACATTTTTCAGGACCATGGTGTTACATGACACAGTACAAAAAACTAGACTGAACTACATAAAAAAAACACCAACACAGAGAAAGCTACACTAGATTACAGACCTACACAAGACTGCATAAAGTGCACAAAAACAGTGCAGGCATTTACAATAAATAATAAACAGAACAATAGGGCAGCAAGGTCCAGACTCTGGGTATTGAGGAGTCTGATAGCTTGGGGGAAGAAACTGTTACATAGTCTGGTCGTGACAGCCCGAATGCTTCGGAGCCTTTTCCCAGACGGCAGGAGGGAGAAGAGTTTGTATGAGGGGTGCGTGGGTCCTTCATAATGCTGTTTGCTTTGCGGATGCAGCGTGTAGTGTAAATGTCCGTGATGGTGGGAAGAGAGACCCCGATGATCTTCTCAGCTGACCTCACTATCCGCTGCAGGGTCTTGGGATCCGAGATGGTGCAATTTCCGAACTGCTCAGGTTGCTCTCAACACAACCCCTGTAGAATGTGATGAGGATGGGGGGGGTGGGAGATGGACTTTCCTCAGTCTTTGGAAAGCCTTAAAAAGGCTTAAAAGATCCTATTGTACTTGCCTCTACCACCTTCGCTGGCAATGCATTCCACACACCCATCACTCTGTATGAAAAACTTACCTCTGATATCCCCCTTGTACCCACTTCTAAGCACCTTAAAACTATGCCCCCTCGTGTTAGCCATTTCAGCCCTGGGAAAAAGCCTCTGGTTATCCACACGATCAATGCCTCTCATCATCTTACACATCTCTATCAGGTCACCTCTCATCCTCTGTCGCTCCGAGGAGAAAAGGCCAAGATCACCCAACCTATTCTCCTAAGGCACGCTCCCCAATCCAGGCAACATCCTTGTAAATCTAATATGTTGTATACAATATCTACATATTGGAGTTAAAAGACAATAAACTTGACTTGACTTCATTAGTTGGGGGATTGAGTTCAAGAGGTAATGTTGCAGCTCTATAAAACTCTGGTTAGACCACGCTTGGAGTACTGTGCTCAGTTCTGGTCGCCTCATTACAGGAAGGATGTGGAAGCCTTAGAGAGGGTGACGAGGAGATTTACCACAATGCCATCTGGATTACAGAGCATGTTTTATGAGGAAAGGTCGAGGGAGCTAAGGTTTTTCTCTTTGGAGCAAAGGAGGGACAGAGGTAATTTGATAGAGATGCACAAGATGATAAACAGCATTGATAGAGTGGACAGCCAGCGTATTTTCCCCAGGGTTAAAATGGCCAATCAAAGGGGACATAATTTTAAGGTGATTGGAGCAAAGTATAGGTGTCAGGAGTAGGATTTTTTTAAACACAGAGAATGGTAGATGTGTGGAACCCGCTGGTAGGGGTTGTGCCAGAGGCAGATATATGAGGAACATTGAGGGAGACTCTTTGAGAGGCAGACGGGTGAAAGAAAAATGGTGGTCTATGTGGGAGGGAAAGGTTAGATCTAATTGGAATAGTTTAAAAGGTCAGCACTACATCACAGGCTGTCATGTCATTTGTAATCTTCCAGACGTGGCCTAACCAGATTTTTATTAAAGTCCCAGTTTGAAAATCCCAGCTGATTTAACTTGCACCCAGGACTTTACCACCAATATTTATACCCGGGGATTTGCCCCAGCTCAGGTTATAACCCGGGATTTACCCCAGATGCAGGTTATACACTGGGATTTACCCCAGATGCAGGTTATACCACGCGATTTGCCCCAGATCAGGTTCTACCCGTTTACCCCAGTTACAGGTTATACCCCGGGATTTACCCCAATTGCAGGTTATACCCGGGGATTTGCCCCAAATGCAGGTTATAACCAGGGATAAAGTTTATACCTGGGGATTTACCCAAGTGGGGGTCGGTAATGTCCCCCAGAAGGGGTTTAATCCCGGTGCCTCATGCCCTCTGCTCCCGGTAGCAGCGCGGGGCCATCCGGGCGTTCAAAGTGCTTCCTCTGCCAGGATTAGGTCCCGGAAAGTCCGCCTCCTCCCCCTTCCCCGGTCTCTCTCCACCCCACCGTCCCTGTCACCGACCCCCGGACACGGGTATAATCCCGATCCCGGCCCCGGCCCCGGCCCCGGCCCCGGCCCCGATCACTCTCCCCCGGACACTCACGAACAACTCCCGCGGCCATCAGCTCGGCCCCGACACTCACTGCGGCCGCAGCGCCGCCCAGCGGTGACACACGCTACCGCGGCGCAGAGCCACCTAGTGACGGCCGCTGGTCACTGCAGCTACGCCGACCCACCTCCCATCACCAGACAGACATACTTTATTGATCCCGAGGGAAATTGGGTTTCGTTACAGTCACACCAACCAAGAAATATAGCAATATAAAACCATAAATAATTAAATAATAATGCGTACATTATGTCAAGTGGAAATTAGTCCAGGACCAGCCTATTGGCTCAGGGTGTCTGACACTCCGAGGGAGGAGTTGTAAAGTTTGATGGCCACAGGTAGGAATGACTTCCTATGACGCTCAGTGTTGCATCTCGGTGGAATGAGTCTCTGGCTGAATGTACTCCTGTGCCTAACCAGTACATTATGGAGTGGATGGGAGACATTGTCCAGGATGGCATGCAACTTGGACAGCATCCTCTTTTCAGACACCACCGTCAGAGAGTCCAGTTCCACCCCCACAACATCACTGGCCTTACGAATGAGTTTGTTGATTCTGTTGGTGTCTGCCATCCTCAGCCTGCTGCCCCAGCACACAACAGCAAACATGATAGCACTGGCCACCACAGACTCATAGAACATCATCAGTGTCGTCCGGCAGATGTTAAAGGACCTCAGTCTCCTCAGGAAATAGAGATGGCTCTGACCCTTCTTGTAGACAGCCTCAGTGTTCTTTGACCAGTCCAGTTTATTGTCCATTCATATCCCCAGGTAATTGTAATCCTTCACCATGTCCAGACTGACCCCTTGGATGGAAACAGGGGTCACCGGTGCCTTAGCCCTCCTCAGGTCCACCACCAGCTCCTTAGTCTTTTTCACATTAAGCTGCAGATGATTCCGCTCACACCGTGTGACAAAGTTTCCCACCGTCGCCCTGTACTCAGCCTCATCTCCCTTGCTGATGCATCCAACTATGGCAGAGTCATCAGAAAACTTCTGGAGATGGCAAGACTCTGTGCAGTAGTTGAAGTCCGAGGTGTAAATGGTGAAGAGAAAGGGAGACAGGACAGTCCCCTGTGGAGCCCCAGTGCTGCTGACCACTCTGTCTGACACTCAGTGTTGCAAGCGCACGTACTGTGGTCTGCCAGTCAGGTAATCAATAATCCACGACACCAGGGAAGTATCCACCTGCATCACTGTCAGTGTCTCACCCAGCAGAGCAGGGCGGATGGTGTTGAACGCACTGGAGAAGTCAAAAACATGACCCTCACAGTGCTCGCCAGCTTATCCAGGTGGGCGTAGACACGGTTCAGCAGGTAGACGATGGCATCCTCAACTCCTAGTCAGGGCTGGTAGGCGAACTGGAGGGGGTCTAAGTGTGGCCTAACCATAGGCTGGAGCTGCTCTAGAACAAGTCTCTCCAGGGTCTTCATGATGTGGGAGGTCAATGCCACCGGTCTGTAGTCATTGGAGACACTGGGGTGCGGCGTCTTCGGTACAGGGACGAGGCAGGACGTCTTCCACAGCACAGGAACCCTCTGGAGACTCAGGCTCAGGTTAAAGACATGGTGAAGTACTCCACATAGCTGGGGGGCACAGGCTTTGAGCACCCTGGGGCTGACACCATCCGGGCCTGCAGCCTTGCTTGGGTGGAGACGTTTCAGCTGTCTTCTCACCTGTTCAGCTGTGAAGCCCACCGTGGTGGTTTCAGGTGAGGGAGGGATGTAGTCACGAGAGCGGGGGGGAGTGGGGGGCTGTGAGGAGGGGTAGGAGGGGAGAGTGGAGTATGTGTTGGTTGGGGGCCGACAACAGATGAATCATGTGTCAAATCTGTTGAAGAACAGGTTAAGTTCGTTGGCCCTGTCCACACTGCCTTCAGCTCCTCTGTTGCTGGTTTGCCGGAACCCAGTGATGGTCCTCATCCCACTCCAGGCCTCTCTCATGTTGTTCTGCTGGAGTTTCCACTCAAGCTTCCTCCTATACCTGTCTTTAGCCTCCCAGATCTTGGCTTTCAGGTCCTCAGCTCCTCCCTATTTCCATCTCTAAACGCCCTCTTTTTAGCGTTCAGGATGTCCTTAATGTCCTTTGTTAGCCATGGCTTGTTATTTGAATAACAAAGGACAGTTCTTGCCGTGACATTACAGTCCACACAGAAGTTGATGTAACCAGTGTTGCACTCAGTGAGCCCATCAATGTCCTCTCGATGTGGCTCACAGAGGGCCTGCCAGTCTGTCTCAGAGTGTCAGAGTGTCTCACTGTATCAGTGAACCCTCCCGGTACAGTATCTGTCACAGTATCACTGAACCCTCACCAGCATCTGTCACCGTATCACAGAAAATTCACCAACATCTGTCGTATCACTGAACTCTCACCAGCATCTGTCACCGTATCACAGAAAATTCACCAACATCATGGGTAGGACGCCGGAATGGAGGTCGACCCACCTTCAGTCAGCAGGCAGATGGTCTGCTGGAGGAACTCGGCGGGTAGGGCAGCATAATCCCCATGCAAGGTTTCGACAAGTCGGACAGCGTCAAGCGCACAGAGAGGCGAGCCACAGGCTCGTCCCCGGCGCAGGTATCCCGGAACGGCGCTTGCTGGGACTGATGTTCCGACCGTGCAGGAAGGATCTGACTGTACCCTACCCTCCATCCACCACTGCCAGCCAAGCAAGCTTTCAGTGAGGCATTCGGAGAATTTACACGGGCAGCTTCCCCATCCACCAAGCGGTCCCCTTGCGGTATTCCATGCCGACCACTGCCTGATGCGCTTGTGGTCAGAAGTATTGGTCTGGAAGAACTTCTCACATGAAGGACAGGTAGTGTGGCGATGTCCAGCCGACTGGGGCTTTGCGCGGCAGCAGGGGGCCAGCCTCAACCCTCGCAGCACCGGGGATAGCGTGGCGCTTTGGGGCCCACGCACAGTCCTTCGACTCCACACACTGCCGGCCGCAAGCCACGTATGACAGTAGCGGCCAGGATCGTACGTTAACCCTTTCTCTCCTACACTCATTCCCATGAACCTCCCCCGGACTCTCTCCAATGCCACCGTCGCTTTGATAAGAGACCCAAAAAGTGCCCACAATACTCCGAGAGCAGTCTGACCCGCGCCCACGCATTTACATCCTTGCTTTCAAAATGAATGCTAACATTGCATTTGTCTTCCTCACCACCGTCTCAACCTGCAAATTAACTCCTAGGGACTCCCGAGCCCCTTTGCGCCTCAGATCTTTAAGTATTCTCTTAGAAAAGCGTGGATATCTTCACTCACCCCAACACTAAACTGATTCCACAACCTATGGACTCACTTTCAAGGACTCTGCTTCTCATGTTCTCAATTATTATTTACTGAATTTCTTTTTGCACGTGCTTACAGTTCGTCTTCGCTTGCACATTGCTTGTTTACCCATTTTTTGTTTGTTTTGTCAGCGAAGTTCCCTCTAAAGTGTGCGCGCACACACATCTCTTGCTACTCGCTCGCAAAGGAATTCAAACTGCGCGCAGAAGGTTGGCACCCTCCGCCTCGTCGGCGGGTTAAGGAGACTTCGGGATCGTACCCAGTCACGTTTCCTTTTCCAGTTTCTGACGCGGACGGTGTTGACAACGCGGGGTTTGCCTGCAGGTTTTAGAACTGGCTTACCTGTACTGTTATTATTGAAGAAATGATTGATTCCACCAACACGCACAAAATGCTGGTGGAACACAGCAGGCCAGGCAGCATCTATAGGGAGAAGCACTGTCGACGTCCTGAAGAAGCGTCTCGGCCCGAAACGTCGACAGGGCTTCTCCCTATAGATGCTGCCTGACCTGCTACATTCCACCAGCATTTTGCGTGTGTTGCTTGAATTTCCAGCATCTGCAGATTTCCTCCTGTTGATTCCACCATGTCCAATTCCAGAGAAGCAAACGAGAAGAACTGCGAGTTCACTTAAAAGCCGAATGGCTTAATGACCATTTCAAACAACTTTGACAACGTGAAAAGATTGATAATGTCACACGCTGTCGGATAGTCTATGAGAAATAAGACACAGCGGCGTGCCGAAGGGGGGGTTCGGCCCGAAACGTCGACCGTGCTCTTTACCACAGATGCTGCCTGTCCTGCTGAGTTCCTCCAGCATCTTGCACGTGTTTCATTGACGTGTGTTATTTATTTTAAACCACGAACAACAAACTGGACTCGATAGTTTATAATCCACAGAACAGCTTCAGGTTTACTTCCACTTAAAAACTCAGTGCGCACACTGGGCAGAAAAAGCGCACGGCACAAGATTTTAATGCACACCGGTCGTTACAAATTAGAGGGAACTTTGCTTGTTGTGTCGTTTTCCGTCGATTCTGTTGTGTTTCTTCGGATCTGCTGCGAAAGAAAATGAATCTCACGGTTCTATATGCTGACAGGTACGTACTTTGATAATATATTTACTTTGACGGTGAAGTTCATCTCAGATCTCCGGTGTTGTGCGGTGTTTCTGTGATCAATCATGGGAGTCCCCTGCTGCTCCCGTGGGCTCCTCTGCATCCCGGCTACTTGTGTATTGGGGAATTAATTCGCTAGCTTCCTAAAAGTCTTAGAAATGTACAGCACAGAAACAGGCTCCTCGGCCCACCTCGCCCATACTGAGCCGTTTAAACTGCCCTCTCCCATCGCCTCGCACCGCTACCATCCGATCAAAACTTTGCTTGAACGTTGAAATCGAGCTCGCAGGCACCACTTGTGCTGGGCACAGCTGTCACGGCCCTTATTACCCCCCTGGAGCTCAGCTTAATGTCCACTCATCTGATTCATCTGCAGGTAGGACGGTGGGTGAGGGGTAAGTAAGTGGTCATACAAAGAAAATCGATCTCTTCAAGGGATCCAAAGGTTATTAAAGTAGAAGGCGTGATTGATAAGTTCATGGCCTAAGGTAGGAGGAGTCAATTTTAGAAAACCTAGCACATTTATTTTTCAACATCGTCCCCTCCTACATTTACACACTTAAGTCCAGCGGTCGTGGAGCATACGGATCTTGGACCTCCGGAAAGTGTCCACAGCAGGGGTGATTGATAAGTTCGTGGCCTAAGGTAGAAGGAGATGAGTTATTAACTTCAAACTTTCTGCATAATCACTCAAAGAGTGGAACTGCACGTGCATGTAACGAGAGCTGTATAACTCATCTCCTTCTACCTGAGGCCACGAACTTATCAATCACCCCTCGTATACAACTCTAGGATTCTTCTCCAGATATTCACAAATCCAAGAACCCTCTCCCACATGAAACGTAACAAGAATATTGGCCTCAATATCCCTCTCCCTGCACAAAAAAATCACGCAATATCTTTCAAGCATAGTGAGCTGTCGGTGGTCAATATTAGTGCCCCTGGATATTTGATCTAATTTAGTGGTACTAATTTAACCAATTATTTATCATATCTGGGATGTGTGCTGTGAAGGTAGTGGTGCGAGCTTCTGCTTTTGTTAGTGGAGGTATTGAGTTCAAAAAGGTTGTGTTGCAACTTTATAAAACCCTGGTGTGGCCACATCTGGAGTACTGCACACAGTTCTGGTCGCTCCACTATAGGAAGGGTGTTGGGGCTTCGGAGAGGGTGCAGAAGAGGTTCACCAGGATGCTGCCTGGTTTAGAGAGTGCGTGCTGTCACGAGAGGCCAAACTTGGGTTGTCTTCACTGGAATGCTGGAAGCTGAGGACAGATCATGAGAGCCGTAGACAGAGTAAATCTGTTTCCCAGGGTTGAAATGTCTAATACCAGAGGGCATGCACTGAAGGTGAGAGGGGATAGGTTCAAAGGGGGATGTGAGGGGTAAGTTTTACTCAGAGAGTGGCGAGTGTCTGGAATGCGCTGTCTGGTATAGAGGCAGAGACGTTTGGATAGCCACATGGATGTGAGGAAGATGGAGGAATATGGACATGGTGTAGGTAGGAGGGATTAGTGTTTGGGTGTTTTTGATTTGCTTTTTATCTGTTTCAGCACAACTTTGTGGGCCGATTGGTCAAAAGAAGGTACAGAAAGTTGTAAAATTAGTGAGCTCCATCATGGGTACTAGTATCCAATGCATCTTCAAGCAGCGATTCCTCAGGGAGGCGACGTCCATCATCGAGGACCCCCATCACCCAGGACATGCCCTCTCCTTGTTCCTCAGAAAGGAGGTACAGGAGCCTGAAGACACACACACTCACCAATTCAGGAACAGCTTCTTCCCCTCTGCCATCCGATTTCTGAATGGACAAAGAACCTGTGAACACTACCTCACTACTTTTTTATATGATTTCTGTTTTTGCACTATTTTTAATTTAACTACTTAATTCACATATATACACTTACTGTAACTGATTTAATTACATTTTTACATATTATTATGTATTGTTGCTGCTAAGTTAACAAACATATGCCAGTGATATTAAACCTGATTCTGTTCCTGTGCTGTTCTATGTTCTAAGTTAAGTGCTCAAAGCTAGTGAGATTAGTTTGAGTTCCAGGAGTTATACCAAACGAGGACGACATATTTCCTTGGATTGGATAGTGTGACACTTGGAGAGAAGTGTACAGGAGGCAGAGTTATGGTGCTGCACGTTGGCCGGCAGAGAAGCTGGATCTGCCAGCTCACAGCGCCAGCAGCCTGGCTTTGAACCTGACCTTGGGTGCTGTCCGAGTACTGCCTGCACATTCTTTGTGACCCCGAGTTTCCTCCCACCTTCCAGCGACATACTGGGTGAGAGGTTATTCTGGTACTATAAATTGTCCGTGGTGTAGGTTCAAAGTTCAAAGTAAAGTTATTATAAAGTCCATACGTGCATGTCACCACATACGACCCTGAGATTTGTTTTCTTGTGGGCATACTCAGTAAATACAAGGAACACAACTGAATCAATGAAAGACAGCCCCCAATCAGATGGACAAACACGCAAAAATTCAACGGACTGTGAAAATACAAAGATAAGTTAATAATACTCATAAATAAAAAAGCAATAAATAGTAAGAACGAGAGATGAAGAGTCTTTGAAAGTGAGTCCGTAGCTTGTGGGAACATTTCAATGATCTCTGGAGAAGGCCAGCAGATCCTCAGCTTAATATCTCAAAAGTCAGCACTTCAGAAGATTTGGCATTCCCTTGGTATTGGACTGCAGTCTCAACCTAGATTTATGGACTCCAATGAGCCTTCAATCTGACTCCTGCTTCACCAAGACAGGACAAGCTAAAGTTAATGCCAAAAATTGTTCTCTTTGTCTCCAATGAAGACCATGGACGCATTTGTTTGTTGAAGTGGCACACTGAAATTCCCAGTGCTTGCACTTCCCTCCACTGGGTTCTACATGTTGTAAATTGGTCCTCTGGAGGATAATGGGGAGAACTTGCCCACCCTGAACCAGATTAACGAAGAAGTTTGTTCTTGATTAGCCAGGGCATCAAAGGGTGAAGGCAGGGGAGTGGGGATGACTGGAAGAATTGGATCAGCACATAATTAAATGGCAGAACAGACTCGATGGGCCAAATGGCCTACTTCTGCTCCTGTCTTGTGATGGGGCAAGTGAAGTTATCCCTTTAGTTCGAGAGTCTAATAGCTGAGGGGTAATAAATGTTCCTGAACCTGATGCTGCGAGTCCTGAGGCTTCTGTCCCTTCTTCTTGATGGCAGCGGTGAGAAGAGAGCACGGCCTGGGTGGAAGGGGTCCCTGATGATGGATGCTGCTTTCCTGCAGGTGTGCTCAATGGTGGCTGGATGGTACCAGTGATGGAGGTCGATGGTAGGAGCACGGGTTGTGGAGAAACGATGGGCAATAAGATTCATCCAAGAACCGCGACAGACTCAGTCCAAACACTCCCGTTAAGTTGGGAGGAGATGCAAATCCACAACCTGAGCCACATACACTGCAGGAACTCAACCAAGAGGCAGGTTCGATATTGTCATTTAAAAAAAAATTTGGATAGGTATATGGACAGGAAAGGAATGGAGGGTTATGGGCTGAGTGCAGGTTGGTGGGACTAGGTGAGGGTAAGCATTCGGCACGGACTAGAAGGGCCGAGATGGCCTGTTTCTGTGCTGTAATTGTTATATGGTTATAAGAACACTCATCGGCCTCGGAAATGTTTTCTGGCTCCTTCCTTGCTATTCCTGCCTGATGAAGTACTTAGAACATAGAAATTTACAGCACATTACAGGCCCTTCAGCCCACAATGTTGTGCTGACCATGTAGCCTACTTTAGAAACTGCCCAGGATTTCCCTGGCACATAAACTCGGGCCGGGACATCGGCTGGTCATTTCTCTCCATAGCTGCCGCTCGACTTCCTGAGTTTTTCCAGCATTTTGTGTGTGCCACTCAAGATTTCCGGCATCTGCAGAATCACTTGTACCTCCTAACTAATCACAATGCTATGAAAGTAACCCCAATTCAAGTGATGAACGGTCTCCTGTTTCATTCCCCACATACTCCCTGACCTGCTGTCAGGACGCTGGAACAGGGATCCAATCACAGACCCAGTACTATACACATAGTGATATTAATTGAGTAACAAATCCCGAGGTGCAAACAAAGTCGGCGTCAAAGTTCAAGCAGAGATCAAAACATTCAGAGAAATCCAAAAACTAGAATCGGGAAACAGGTAGGGTCGATATTCAGACGGACAGAGTACAGATACAAATGCTGGAAAGGCTCAAGAAAATTTACTGGCACAATCTGGCAACAAACAGGTGAAAACACAGGACTGAAGTACACTGACCAATAAACAGAGAGGCAGATGATAGGTGGAGCACAATGAGACACGGGTGGCAGCAATACAGGTAATAATGAGAAACAGATGAGAGACGGAGTACTCAGTAACACAGGGGCCCGAGTAGAGCAGGAATGGGGACAGGAGCATGAAAACAAACAAAAGCACATGGCAATACAAACCACAGACTGATGGCTAGGGTGGAAACACACAAAAAGACAGAGTTCACCTGCTGAATGCTTCAAACAACTTGTATTTTCTTTTCAATCTCCTATGTAAGTTATGTAGCCACTGTACAATATAGTGTAATGCCCTGGCTAAAATTTTTTTATAAATATCAGAAAATTTACTATAAAGAGCAACAAGCGGTAAAAAAAAATCAAATCAATATTTGTGTGACCACCTTTTGCTTTTGAAACTGCATCATTTACTTTAGGTACACTGTCATATAAGGAAATCAGCTGGTACATAGTTTCTAAGTATTTCAGGGAACTTAGTAACATATAGAAACATAGAAAATCTACAGTGCATTACAGGCCCTTCGGCCCACAATGTTGTGCTGACCATGTAACCTACTCTAAAAACTGCCTAGAATTTCCCTATCGTATAGCTACCTATTCTTCTAAGCTCCTTGTGCCTAAGAGCTTCTTAAAAGACCTTATTGTATCCGCCTCTACCACCGTTGCCGGCAGTGCATTCCATACATTCACCACTCTGTGTGAAAAACTTACCTCTGACATCTCCTCTGTACCTGCTTCCAAGCACCTTAAGATTATGCCCCCTCGTGTTAGCCATTTCAACCCTGGGAAAAAGCCTCCGGCTATCCACACGATCGATGCCTCTCATCATCTTGTACACCTCTATCAGGTCACCTCTCGTCCTCTGTCGCTCCAAGGAGAAAAGACCCAGTTCTCGTAAGGCATGCTCCCCAATCTGGACAACGTCTGCACTCTCTCTATAGAGTCCACTTCCTTCTTATAGTGAGATGACCAGAACTGAACACACTTCTTCTCTTCTTCTACAGACTTCAGCTAGCTCGCTCGCTTCTGTCTCTCCAGGTAATCCTGGACAGCCTCGATGATGATGTTGAGACTGGGGCTCTGTGGAGGCCGTACCCTCTGAAACCAGATTAAAATCTGGTGTGCCTAAGACCTTTACATGGTATTGCAGTTGTTCACTGGATGTGGATGGCACTGTTTACTGTCATCTCAGTTCCCTCAATGTCGCTGAACTGAGTCAGCAGTTAAGAGTCAATGTACTGGTGCCTGTCTCTGGAGTGACAGACAGGCCAGACCAGTTAAGTTTGCTTCCTGAACCACATCACTAAACTAGATGGAGATTGTGTAAACTCGTCCACATTGGAAATACTAGCTTTTTAATTCTGATGATCCACTCAAGTTCTCACCTGCTTTGATATCATATACACCAGACCACAGGTAATTTGCAATTCGAGTAGACACATATTTCAAGGGCAAATAAAGGCCTCAATGAACAATATTGAGACAAGCAGGTTGATCTCTATCTCCCTTAATCCAGTAACAATGAAGTACTTTGTTAATCACACTACCTCTGGCAAATGATCATTGCAGGCAATAGCCTGTAACCTCCCTTTCGCCTTGGAGGCAACTCGATGTGACAGAACTGAGCCGAGGCAGTGGGCCTGTTGCTGAGAGCAAGGAGGACCCGAGGCTCGATCAATCTGAGCGCTGGGTTGGGTTGGATTGGAAAGGTCGGGAACAGGCTGAATCGAGGTTGCGGGGTCCAGGTCCCAGAGCGTATCGAAGCGACTGAACCTGACGCTTGGACAGGCTCATGTCAGGCTATCGGGGTCCTGGGTGAGGGACGGGCCGGTCCAGCTTTCTGCTCCACTCTGCGCTTAACTAACCGTCTGCGGACGGACTCTCTTTGTGGACTTCAGTTCAGAGCACCATTCGCATGCGTTCATTGTTTGTGTGATTTTTTTTTCCATTTAAAGGTTGGAGGTGTTGTGGACAGTGAGGAAGGTTTTCAAAGCTTGCAGAGGGATTTGGACCAGCTGGAAAAATGGGCTGAAAAATGACAGATGGAGTTTAACACAGACAAGTGTGAGGTATTGCACTTTGGAAGGGAAAACCAAGGTAGAACATACAAGGTAAATGGTAGGGCACCGAGGAGTGCTGTAGGACTGAGGGATCTGGGAATACAGATACAAAATTCCCTAAAAGTGGCGTCACAGGTAGATAGGGTTGTAAAGAGAGCTTTTGGTACATTGGCCTTTATAAATCAAAGTATTGAGTACAAGAGTTGGAATGTAATGGTGAGGTTGTATAAGGCATTGGTGAGGCCAAATTTGGAGTATTGTGTGCAGTTTTGGTCACCAAATTACAGGAAGGATATTAATAAGGTTGAAAGAGTGCAGAGAAGGTTTACAAGGATGTTGCCGGGACTTGAGAAACTGAGTTAGAGAGAAAGGTTGAATAGGTTAGGACTTTATTCCCTGGAGCGTAGAAGAATGAGGGGAGACTTGATAGAGGTGTATAAAATTATGATGGGTATAGATAGAGTGAATACAAGCAGGCTTTTTCCACTGAGGCTAGGGGAGAAAAAAACCAGAAGACATGGGTTAAGGGGGAAAAGTTTAAAGGGAAAATGGGGGGGGGGGGCTTCTTCACACAGAGAGTGGTGGGAGTGTGGAATGAGCTGCCAGATGAAGTGGTAAATGCGGGCTCACTTTTAACATTTAAGAAAAACTTGGACAGGTACATGGATGAGAGGTGCATGGAGGGATATGGTCCAGGTGCAGGTCAGTGGGACTAGGCAGAAAAATGGTCAGCACAGCCAAGAAGGGCTGAATGGCCTGTTTCTGTGCTGTAATGTTCTATGGTTCTCTCTCTCTGCACATTGGGTCTTTTTTAAAATGAGTTCTTTTGGGTGACAGCCTGTTAGGAGATGAATCGCAAGGTTGTATAATGTATACGTGCTTTGATAATAAATGTACTTTGAACTTAATTCTTCCCCTTTTTCAGGATTTACCCAATCATTTTACGAATTGCTGAATCTGGTTTAATCACCCTTACATCAAGGTTAAAATTCTCACATTGCCAGCTCCTTCCCCAACCATCACAATCAGTGCCCTAGTGTTCACTAGCTTGTCACTCGAAAGCTGTCCCTTCATTAAAAAAGTGATCTTGAATCCTTTAAATGACACCAGTTACAGCTCTAGCCTCTCCAGATGCGCACAAGATCTATGCTTGTCTCTCTAAAGCTGCCCTATTACAGAAAACTCTAGCAGAACCCAGGGATGTAAACCACTTAAGTTACGAAGGTTTCCATTTAACCATCTATATAGATCATCTCTGTACCCCAATTTTTACATCTTCTTAACAATGCCCCAGTTAGCTGTTATTTTATATGAGCAAATACATCACACAGAATTAAAATACATCTGCCCAACACTCTCCCTAAATTATTCACATCAATTTTGAATGTTGAACTCAGAACTGAAATTATGCGATGGAAGATTGATATCAGCAATGTGGGTAAAGAGCCCTAATCTATTCATCCCACCATTTCTGTAAATGTTCCAAGGTTTTGAAAAAGGACTGAATTGGTAAAATAAAGATGGTCAGGTGATGGCGCTGTGGCTCATTCCATGAAACAATTGAGATGGCCATGTGATGAGACTGTGGTTCATAGCACATAGAACAGTACAGCATAGTACATAATTTCCATGAAATTCATGAAGGAACACAGGGAGAAGGGAGGATATTGGGGCTGAGAGGGAAAATGGATCAGCCATTATGAAATGGCAGAGCAGACTCGATGGGCCAAATGGCCTAATGCTACTCTGAAATCTTATGGTCTAAATATTAGTACATTATATGTCAATGATTTGGATGATGGAATTGATGGCTTTGTTGCAAAGTTTGCAGACAACATGAAGATAAATGGAAGGGCAGGTAGTTTGAAGTACTAAGCAGAGAGGCTACAGAAGGATGTAGACAGATTAGGCAATGAACGTCGCACGTGATGAAGACCATGGAGTGGCTGATAATACAGAATCTGAGGCCACAAACCAGGCACGCCCAGGATCCTCTTCAGTTTGCGTATAAGGAGAAGGTGGGAGTGGAGGATGCTATCACGTATTTGCTGCACAAATCACTCTCTCACCTAGAGGGGGTCAGTTGTGCTGTGAGGATTACATTCCTTGACTTCTCTAGTGCCTTTAACACCATCCAGCCCAAGATCTTAAGGCACAAACTAATGGAGATGGGAGTAGACTCTCACATGGTGGATTGGATAGTGGACTACTTGACAGATAGACCTCAGTATGTGCGGTTGGGAGACTGTAGGTCTGACACGGTGGTCAGCAGCACAGGGAACCGTACTCTCTCCGGTCCTGTTCACCCTGTACACATCAGATTTCCAATATAACTCGGAGTCCTGCCATGTGCAGAAGTTCGCTGATGACACGGCCATAGTGGGGTGTGTCAGGAATGGACAGGAGGAGGAGTATAGGAAACTGATACAGGTGCATATCATATTTTTTTACTGAGTTAAGTATTGTATGTAATTAGTTTTGCTACAAGAAGTGTAT
Organism: Hemitrygon akajei; assembly: GCF_048418815.1. Classification (NCBI taxonomy): domain Eukaryota; kingdom Metazoa; phylum Chordata; class Chondrichthyes; order Myliobatiformes; family Dasyatidae; genus Hemitrygon; species Hemitrygon akajei. The sequence goes on from NC_133148.1 coordinate 31,987,762, forward strand.
GGGACATTGGAAAAAAGTTGAATTTCCCCATGGGGATGAATAAATTATCTATCTATCTATCTGAAATGGCAGATGGAATCCAGTGTCAGGAAGTGTATGGTCATGCACTTTAGTAGAAGGAACGAAAGGATTGACTATTTTCTAAATAGAGAGAAAATACAGAAAAATGAGGACTTGAGAGTCCTTGTGCAGGATTCCCTAAAGTTTAATAGGCAGGCTGAGTCTGTGGCGAGGAAGGCAAATGCAATGTTAGCTTTCAAGAGTACTAGAGTATAAAAGCAAGGATATATTGTTGAGACTTTATAAAGTACTGGTGAGGCCTCACTTGGAGAATTGTGAGCAGTTTTGGGCCCCTTATCTTACAAAGGATGTGCTGAAACTGGAGAGGATTCCAAGGAGGCTCAGGAAAATGATCCCAGGATTGGATGACTTGTCATATGAAGAGTGTTTGATGGTTCTGGACCTGTAGTCACTGGAATTCAGAAGTGGTGACCTATTGAAACCTATCAAATGGTGAAAGGCCTTGATAGAGTGGATGTGGAGAGGATGCTTCTTATGGTGGCAGAGTTGAAGAATAGAGGACACCGCCTCAGAATAGAGGGGCATCCTTTTAGAATGGAGATGAGGAGGGATTTCTTCATCTTGGAGAGTGGTGTATCTTCGTAATTCTTTACCACAGACAGCCATGGAGGCCAAGTCTTTATGTATATTTAAGGCAGAGGTTGATAGATTCTTGATTCGTCAGGGCATGAAGGGATACAGGGAGAAGGCAGATTGGGGCTGAGAGGAAAACTAGATCAGCCACTATGAAATGACAGCAGATTTGACGGGCCAAGTGGCCCAATTCTGCTCCTTATCTTATGGTTATTGGAGTATTAAACAGCTGAAGAGCATGATTAATGAATATTCTGTAGTGTGACGTCCATTTTCACCTGATCAACCAATACAGTAAGTTCTTCCAGTTCTATATATTCCACACACAAAAAAAGATGCAGATGTTAGTTTAAATCCAGGATTGAGCTTTGCTCTCAGACTTCTGCTTGGGGTTGAATAAAATAGAGAGTACAGGCTAAGTTGCAGACATCGATTAAACAAAATTACTGACCATGTCCACCAAATAAAGATCAGACACCACATGCATTCCGAGGAACACCACTGCTACAGAAACCTCTACTTAAACCAAATCCAGATGCTGGCACCTACTTCAAGTGAAACGCTGCCAGGGTTCTGACTGGTCAAGTGCTCAGGTCAGATCACTTAACTTTTCTTAAGTACAGCTGGTGTCTGTCACATGGGCAAAAGAGCGATCCAAACAACTGAGCCGCAAGCTTCTCAAGCCTCACCTTTCCCCAGAAGCGCAGTCAAGGATCAGAAAATACATAACTTTCCACATTCAAATGCACGTCTACAGGGCAATGATGCAGTCACTGAAATCTCCAAACTGGTTACTCCTCAATACCAAAGTTGAGAAAATGGTAAGTTTTGTTCTATTGTGTGCCCACAGGGTTGCATACTTTGTTAATAAACTCAGTGCCACAGAGAACAGCACAGAAACAGGCCCTTCAGTCCCTCTAATCCATGCCAAAACCAGTTAAACTGCCTACTACCATCAACCTGCACTGGGACCACATCTCTACTATGTTGAAGTCCAGCTCACACGCACCACTTGCACTGGCAGTTCATTCCACACTCTCACCATCCTGAGTGAAGAAACTTCCCCTCATGTTCCTCTTAAGCTTTTGGTTGTAGTTCCACCCACACCTCAGTGGAAAAAAACATGTTTGCATTTACCATCTATAACCCTCGTAATTTTTCTATTTTAACAAATCTCCTACATTCTGAATACAGTCCTAACCTATCTTTCCTTATAACTCAGGTCCTCCAGACCCAGCAACATTCTTCTGAATGTTCTCTGCACTCGTTCAACCTTATTTACATCTTTGCTGTAGGTAATGACCAGAACTGCACACAATACCCCAAATTCAGCCTCACTAACATCTTATACAACTTCAACATCCCATCTCCTGTACTCAATGCATTGCTTTATGAAGTCCAATGTGCCAAAAGCTTTATGAACCTGTCTTCACAGATCCCTCTGTTCTTCCACAGTTCCCCGGACTGCTCACCATGTAAGAATGACCCCTGGTTGGTCCTACCAAAGTGCAAATCCTTGCATTAAATTCTACCTGCCATTTTTTCAGCCTATTTTATTAGCTGATGCTAACGACGTCACCTAGATCACTTGAAAGCATTGGTTCTGTGGTTGTCCTTGTTTCATGGCTGTCCATAGGGGGCGGGGGAGAAGAGATGAATTTTAGGGCTGTATACGGCATACAGACCTAGACAATAAACATTACTTTAAAGAACAAGGAACCACTGAAAAGGAGAGCCAGCTTATAGCCAAATCTGCTATAACCAATTGGGCGCAACTATCGCCATGGGTAGTGCAACACTATTACAGCTCAGGGTGTCCGAGCCCAGAGTTCAATCCTGGCATTCTCCAAAGAGTGTGTACATCCTCCCTGTGGAATAAGTGGGTTTTCTCTGTGTGCTCTGGTTTCCTCCCACAGCCCAAAGACATACTAATCAGTAGGTGAATTGCTCATTATATTGTCCCATGATTAGGTTCAGGGTTTGTCAGGGGCTCCATGCTGTATCTTTAAATGTGAACATTACAGGGCAGCACTTAGAAATCCCTTCAATTGTAGCTGGAAAATAAAGGTAAAAATATGCTAGGAGGTTCTGCAAAATAACAACGTCCAGGAACCTGATTGTTGAAACAGTGCATAGGTGTAAAGGGGGCATTTCTCCTGGTGCACAGGTTTGAGGACACTCAGTCCAGGTTGTTCTGACTGCACCACAATGGTTTACTTCCTGGAGATGCTTCCATCCATCACCTCTGATGGCTAGTCCTCAAGGTTCACAGACATTGTCACTATCAGTTTAACTAATGAACTCTTCTCAGGCTTTGAGCCAGGTACAGATACTGATTATAACCAATGTTTCAATGACAAACACTGCCATCTACTTCAGGTTATAATCGATACCTGTACTCATCTTGAAGTCTGAAAGGTTATTTGTCATATATGCCAGGAGAGCAGTAGATCCTTTATCACTGAAAACACTCCTGTCAAGAGGGTAAGTTTGTGATTCCACCTATAGGTAGAATACCTGGCACACAGTTCTTTTGCAGAAGCTCAGCGATGATGGTACTGAAGGCTGAACTGAAATCGAAGAGAATCCTGACATATGTATGGGTGAGGTCCACACCAGTAACTGCATATCTGTTGGCACAATGCAGATCGAGGAAGTTTTCAGCTATGGATCTGAGAGATGCCCTGATCAGCCTTCATTGTGACTGATGTGAGTGCAACCGGATCGTAGTCATCCAGTCCACTGAAACTGTAGTCCCTGAGACCACTGATATTTGTTTTTTTGTGGGGGGGGGGGGGGGGGGGGAGAGAAAGAGGGAAAGATTGGAATAAGAGTCTTCTTGAAACCTGCTGAGTAGTGTCTAGTTTGACAGGCTGATTATGTGCCATGCCCTTTAAACAGCCTACCTCCATTGTCCCACCATCTAAGTACCTACCTAAACATTGAAATCGCACTGACCGCACTCACCACCATCTCAGCGAAGTTCCTCTTACATACATGCTGGAATTTATGTATTGATGCACATTTTATTCAATATCTTTATTTTTATACAATTCTTTTTTCTTTATAATTGGACATTTTTGTTGGTGCCTAGGACACAAATTTCTAATACATGTCGATCCTTGATCATCCAATCACAGCTAATAAAAATGAAGGGTATCTGACTTCTACAATACAATTTACCTCTAAAACAAATTAAACCAATTAACTAGAAAATAAAAACGAACTGTAATACTCATCACAAACTGTGGCTCATTACTTCTTTCTGAATGAAAAGGTCACTGCACCGTAACAGCATAAAAAGACTAAAATACAAGTCACAACAGTGGAGAGCGGTCCATCTCTTCAGATCTCTATGCTGCGTGTTGTACTGTGGAGAAACAGAGTTTCAGGGTGTAAGGGTAAGGACCACCTAGAGTGTGAAGAAAAAGAAGCATTAGTCTCATTAACACAAGCACAGCAAATCAATGATACGCTCAGCCTGGCTATGGCTCACTCAGTGGCCACTTTATTAGGTAAAAGGAGTAGAGCCCACCCACTTCAAGGCTCAACACATTGCACGTTCAGAGATGCTCTTTTGCACACCACTGTGTGGTTATTTGAATTACACCCTCAGCTTGAACCAGCCTGGCCATTCTCTGACCTCAGTAACAAGGCATTTTCACTTACAGAGCTGCTTCACACTGGGATCTCTTACTATCTTTCGGGTCTTGGCCCGAAACGTCGACAGCACTTCTCCCTATAGATGCTGCCTGGCCTGCTGTGTTCCACCAGCATTTTCTGTGTGTTGTTGTTTGAATTTCCAGCATCTGCAGATTTCCTCGTGTTCACACTGGAAGCCTCATTTTTTCACAGTTTCTACATACATGCTAAAGGCCACCGCCCATTTGGTACCTACGACCATTCCACTGTTAAAGTCACTTGGATTACATTTCTTCCCCATTCTGATGTTTGGTCCGAACTGAACCTCTTGACCATGTTTGCGTGCTTTCATACATGAGCTGCTGCCACATGATTGGCTGATCAAATATGTGCAAAAACAAGGTGCACAGGTGTACCTGATAAAGTGGCCGGAGAGTGTATCTAAGCTTCAGATGAGTGAACATCCAGCTGTAGTCAGATTAATCAAGCACTGCACAATTACTAACCCCTTGTAGCAAGGAACTTCACTACCAAAAATCCAATTTTATCCACTATCACTGCTGAATTACAAGGAGTTCAGGAAATCTGCCAGACCACTGTTTATTAGTTTCCAGTTAATTTTCAGTCTTTCAAAAAGATTTTAATGTATTTTTAATTTCATTATATTTAGACTACAGCCCTTCTGACCCAGGAACTGACCCAGCCTAATCTCAGGGCAATTTACAATGATCAATTAACCTAACCAATTATCTACAGAATTTTTAAAAGACTATATACAACAGCTTGAATGAACAATACTCCAGGACCTTCAGAATTCCCTGGGCTACACACACACACACACATCACTTTTTGGTAAATGGCCAATAGTGATGTATTTTTGAATGAAGCTTGAATTCTGTCGTACCACAATCAGAGCAACGTTAATCCAGTACAAGTTAAGAGTCTGCAATAAATTGTTTCAAGGTTTTTCCACATTGAAGCATATAACAAGCAGCTGCCCGAATGGTTGCATGCAGATTTACATATACAAATGCCAGAAATGCTTGTACACAGATTAGACAGTGAACAAGGCCGTGTAGACCCAAATGCCATGCTTTTGAAAGCAAGGAAAACATTCAAGTGTTTTAAGGGCCTTGAACACAAAGCTAATAGAAACCAGCACAGTGTGATGAAGAACCAACACCAAGATTTTAACCGGAGAGACGTACTTGGGTTTTTCATTTGATAGTGATTCAGCAAAGCCAGCGATTCCATGGCATCGTTCTTTGTGTCCCACTCAATCAGACCAGAAGAACTTCTCTCACCTACAACAAAAACAAAACTGGTTCAAACCACAGTACTGAAACAATGTGACCAAGTGACATATTAAGTTCTTCAAAACCTGGACGGCTAAGAGCTGAAATAACCACAGCAGTGGCCAGGAATTGTCTGCTGCCAATCAGCTTCCAGCTTGTTCGTGACCACTGAGGAGACAGTAATGGATGATCACATCAAACTGAATGGAAACTAAGGGCAGGCTAGACTACCAAGTTAATGATGGTAGTCAACTCCAAAAAAACAATACCCTGTTGACAAACACTTCAAATTCTTTACAATCAATTGAGCAAACAGTACAAAAATTTATACAGCTAATTAAAGGCACCCTCCCAGATCCTGAATATTTGCAATGGTGACTGGCAGAGTTGTCACCCCAGGACAATGGTATAATTTGAGACCAACAATTGTTTCAATTTGCTTTAAATAGAAAGCTTCATAATTGATCTTGTTAGTCCACATTTCTGAACAGGATGTCGCATGACATTGCAGAACAGTCATGTAATCTCAAAACATCAAGGGAAAAAACTGAAGCCACCAGCTTTCAAAGTCTAAATATCACTGCGGTCGGCCAGGCACATGAAAGTCAAACACACAAACACTGCTGATTCAACACACAAGGCAGCACCTGTGAAGGGAAATTAACAATTGACATTTCTCATCTGGACGCTGGTGACTTGACGGACCTTGGATTGAAGAAAGCTTTAAAAAGAACGTGAGAATGTAAAAGGCACAGATGAACATCACAGGCAGAAGGCCAAGAGGCTTCATTTAGGATGTGCTTTCCAACTATCACCTCTGCACTTCACAGCAGAATGCAAAGCCCTGTTCTACACCGACAAATGTCAAGTACTTACTCTTTCCAGAAAACAACTTGAAAGCAGATGGTCTCTTCAATCCCAGCTCATCACACACCTGAAACAAGAGTAACAATTAAAGCTATTTTTAATGCTCTGAAATCACATCCCCACCTTCCAAGCAAAACATAACTTAATTTTTAAGCCAGGGGTTCCCAACCTCTTTTTACGCCATTAAGGGGGCTGATAGACCACAGATTGGGAACCCCTGGGCTATTATTTGAATTGATTCAGGGAAACACTCTCTCTATAAGCAGCATTGATGACTACTAGTCATAATTTCATCTTTTGCCAAGCCCCGTGAATTGTCAGTAATTCAGTTTTATGCCAAAAATTGTAAAAGTCTCCAATTTAGTTCCTGTTTAGTCTCCAGGCAAAATCATAAACGTCCAATATCGGAGAACAAATTGAAAATAGCATTCACAGCACCATGTTCTCCAAACAATGATTATAAAATGTTAGAGGGCAAGATGGTAACCAAGGTTAACTATGCAATATAGTATGAAAAGATTAACAGTACCTCACAGAAAGCATCTTCCGTCACCTCGGGAGGGGCGTTGAAATAATGCAACACATTGCTTGGATGCTGGATTCGGTTCTTGCTAGCTTGCTCTGGAGTGGTGAAGCGATTGTTCCTCGAGCCGGAGAAATCTTTGAAACTGCAAGAGCCATCTTCAAGTTCGTATGATTGACCAGCCATTATAGCCTGCTGTTTGGATACACTGAACACAAGCACACAACTTCTAAATGCGTGTACCAAATGCTACACACCGAAAATAATTGCTAACCAACTATGACTGCAGCAGGTATTTACTACAGTATTTGAGAACTGTAATAAATCTTCCTGGCTATTTGAGCTGAGTATAACATTAATACAAAGCCTACGACCTGTGTAAGAAGTTTTATACAGTGCATAGTCTTCACAAAACAAGGATATTTAGACTGTTGTCAGATAACCCAAAGGTGATATTTTATTTTTAATATCCTTTTGGGGCTGCTGGTTTTAATTTCCATGCTTCAAATTAACCGAGTTTAGAGAGTCCAATGATCTGATGATCTCAAGCATCTCTCAAACAGGATCTTACCTGATTCTGCCCAAGATACAGTAGTACTGATCTGACACATTTAGCTATCCCTTCCATGTATTAACCAAAAAGACCCCACCCTAATCTACTGGATAATGGCAGATGTTTAACCAAGCATTGATTATTAACAGGTAGCAGCAAAACAACCAATTCAACCCCAGCTTCTCCTTTCAAGTCCTTGGAAAGAGAATCAACTTTCCCCAGTTTCCTAACAAACGTACCACACATTTAATTTCTGGTCAAACATGTAGGTATTATTCAAATGGCTGATGGCACGATCCACTGCAAACCCATCTCCCATCTCGACCATGGCAGCTCCTGGCTTACTCTTCATGAATTTCACCTAGAAAAAGCAACACAAGACTGAAATATTTTGAAAGCACAGAAACAACAGCTCTAATCAAAATAATTTTCCATCAACTCTATTGAGATAAAGCTACAGTGCTGAGACACAAGATTAACAAGGCATCATCACCTATTACAACGAGATAACATTTATCACACATCCAAAATTTATTTGCAAAGTTTAAATACAAAGAGACATTTATGTTCCCCATCTCTCAGAATACACACCTTCTCCACATTTCCATACAAGCAGAAGATGTTGAACACTCTGTCACAATTCATTCTGGAAGGGTCCAACCCATAAACCATCAGCACTGGACTTTCTGCTTGAGGACCATACTCTGGTGGTGGAGGCGGTGGAGGAGGACCATACTGAGGTCCGTAACGTTGATTGGGTGGGCCTCGATGAGGAGGGGGTGGACCTCCCATCCTACGGCGTTCATAATGGGCTGGTGGGCCATAGTCATCATCTGGATAGTGACTATAGCCTCCTTGTGGGGCTCCTTAGGAGGAAATCAAAGCAAGTTTACAGTCTATTCTATTAAGGAATTATCACATTACAAAAACTACCAAGGTTACATCACAATGGATCCCTCAGTGTCAATACTCCTCCCTAAAACTGCAGTAAAGACAGTTGAGGAGAGATATCTCCCAAGTGGAAGTCACCCATCTCTGCCTTTCAAAATCAGGACAGAACGACTTAATCCCCTTCCACTCCCAGTAACTGCAAACATTATGCCACCATGCACAAGTCGGCAACCAAGTGAAGTTAGGACGGCATACAAGTGGGTAGCAAAAGTGAGAGGGAAGTTGGATTACTGGGAAGCCTTTAAAATCCAACAAAAGCCAACTAAAAAAGCTATGAGGGAAAAGACGAAATACCAGGGTAAACTAGCCAACAATAAAAAGCATGATACTAAAAGTTTTTTCAGCTATATTGAGTAAAAGGGAAGTAGATAAACTTAATACTTTTGCATCAGTCTTCACTGTGGAAGACACTACCCGTATGCCCACAGTCCATCAGTGTCATGGAGCAGAAGTGTGTAACAGCAATGTTACAAGGAAAAAGTGCAAGGCAAACTCAAAAGGTCTAAGGTAGATGAGGTCACTTGGACCAGATGGACAACATCCCAGAACCCTGAGAGAAGTTGCTGAAGAGATAACAGATGCATTGGTCATGTATGATCTTTCAAGAATCACTTGTTTCTGGCATGGTCACAAAGGACTGAAGATTGCTAAAGTCACTCTACTCTTTAAGGAAGGAAATTACAGGCCAGTTAGCCTGTGGTTGGGAAAGTGCTGGAGTCATTATTAAGCAAAAGGTTTGGGTACTTGGAGACTAATGATAAAATAAGTCAAAGTCAGCCTGGTTTCTGTTGGGAGAAACCTTGCCTGGCAAGTCTATTGGAATTCTTCGAGGAAATAACAAGCAGGGTGGACGAAGGAGAAGCAATGGATGTCATTTACTTGAATTTTCAGAAGGCACTTGATAAGGTGCCACACAAGGCTGTTCAACAAAATCCTATGGTGGTACAGGAAAGATACTGGCATGAATAGAGGAATGGCTGACAGGTAGGAGGCAGCGAGTGGGAATAAAAGGGGCCTTTTCTGGTTGGCTGTCAGTGACTAGTGGTGTTCCTCAGGATTCAGTACTGAGACAGCTACTTTTCACATTGTTTGTTGATGACTTGGATAATGGAACTGATGGCTGTGGCAAAGTTGTGGATACAAAGACAGGTGAAAGGGTCGGCGGTGTTGAGGAAGCAATGTGATTGCAGCAGGACTTGGACAAAACAAGTGGCACATGGAATACAGTGTTGGGAAATGTATGATGCAATTTGGTAAAAGGAACAATAGTGTGCAATATTATCCAAATGGGGAGGTTAAAAAAAAATCAGGGACTTGGGAGTCCTCATGCAAGACTACCCCAGAAAGTTAATTTACAGGTGGAGTCTGTGGTAGAGAACGCAAATGCAATGTTGGCTTTTATTTCAAGCGGAATAGAATATAAAAGATATTGCTGAGCCTTTATTAAGACACTATAGTCAGTCCACACTTGGGGGTACTGTCAACAGTTCTGGGCCCCATATCTCAGAAAGGATGTGCTGTCACTGGATAGAGTCCAGAGCAAGTTCACGAGGATGATTCCAGGAATGAAGGGGTTAACATAGGAGGAGCATTTGGCAGCTTCGGGACTGTACTCACTTGAATCTAGAAGAATGCCGGGGGGGGGGGGGGGGGGGGGGCCATCTCATCAAAACCTACCAAACGTTGAAAGGACTAGAGGGGTGGATGTGGAGAGAATGCTTCCAATGGTGGGGGTTTACACAACTACATGCACAGCCTCAAAGTTGAGGGGCGACCTGTTCGAACAGATGAGGATTAAATTTTTTTTTTTTAGCCAGTGTGGTGAATCTGTGGGATGCCCTGCCACAGAAGCCAAGCCCATGGGTACATTTAAGGCAAAGCTGATAGTTTCTTGATCAGCCAGGGCATCAAAAGATATGGTGAGAAGATAGGTGTAAGGGGCTGAGTGGGATCCGGGATCAGCCATGATGGAATGGCAAAGTAGACTTGATCGGCTGAATGACCTAATTCTGCTCCCACATATTAAGGTTATGCTGGATTCCAGTTAGCTAGACGAATTATCATAGATGCAAAGAAAGGCCGAAGCAAATAACGGACTCTAGGGTTAGTGTAAAATAGTTTTTTGATGTGTGGGGAAATAAAACTGAAAATACATTTAAGCAAGGCTTTGAGCCAGCTACCAGAACCCCATTAGTTCTACACACTCACCGTACTCAGAAGGATGATCTCCAAGCAATGCTGGTTGTCGTTGACGCTTGTTGGGTTCTCCTAGAAAAAATAAACGGGTGCAGGAAAACAAAAGTTAAAATGAATTCCATATTGCCAATGCCACCCAAGAAAATTGCATTAGCAAAGAAAAACAAAACATCAAGGGGGAAACAATCAGCAGAGTACATTAAGAGAATTACAATTTTTTTTCCACAGTAGAGATACATATTTAAGACTTGGGCTTTGAATTTATTCAACGTTGTAGTCTAATATTTCTAAGGCCACAAAGGTTCAAGCATAAAAAGGTCTACTTACAGCCAGAGTTAGAGAACAACGTCCATGTGCACAAAATTTCTGCATTTTTTCCTTACCACCCAATGCTTCAACAGCAACTTATTGCAGTTTTGAAAGATGGCGCCCCAAACATATGCTTCAACCCTGCATTACACGTTTTACAGCAATGAATAGATATTTTTTACAAAGACAGTACTAGCTTCTAACAATTGCATCTAGCAACAATTTCTTAAACGTTCACAGTTCTGGTAAAAGATTCTTCACAGATGTCAAATGGTTCAGTAAAAGTGGTGAATATGAAAACCCAGTGTTCCTCCATGTCGCTCTCCTGAAAGTAGTGTTGGATGTGTTGTTCTTGGGCTTTGTGGTAGCAAGGCTTACTTGGGAAGGATCTGTGTACATCTCCCACATAGGTGTCCAAAATGAAGTAGTGTACCACTGGTAATGTATCATTTATGCAGCAAAATGGCTGTGCTGATGTGCCTCCCACAATGTGTCTCTTATCCCTCCTGTTGAAGCTGCATGTTGCCGAGTATCATCTGTTTATGGCAGATATCTGAATGTAGGAATGTAGAAAACTGGTGTTTCGACAGGTTGGGTTGACTGGTGGAAGGAATTCAGCATGTACTTCGAGAGCGTTGTATGAATGCGCTTGTCTTATGACGAAACTCCTCTAAGCAAAGTGAGGGGAAACCCCTGAGACAATTCTGTATCAGTTCACATGAGGCAGTGTTTTTGACCTTTTTTTTTGAAGAAATCTTGAAAATGGAAACAGTTACGTCTCTGGCGAATATGTTCATGTTGTTTGCCTCCATTACCTTCACTTCAGAAGTCTAGGAAAATGGTGATTTGCCTCACAGTATGTAAGTCATGGCATGTCGTATCGCTGTGGCTGCAAGGTAATCTTGGATCAATGTATGACACTCGATGTATTTTGTTCTTGTTCAGTAAGAATTCTGCTTGCTTCTCCAGAAAGGTTTGCCTATTACTGTTGCACTGTGTGCCCTTACTCAGCAAATGGTTTGATTATATAATGCAAAAGCAGAGTTTAAAATTAACAGACTATCAGCATTACAGTTCAGCATTTAACAAAAATATACATTTGCAGATTTTGTGATCATACAAGTACCCACAGTTAAACAATCAAAACTATCCAATACGAGATTTGAGTTATTAGCAAACTTAAAATGCTGTTAATTTTAAGCTATGCATATTTGTTTCCGAAACATACACGCATCCCATTTTTAAAGGCATTATATAATATTACTGCTGCTTTAGATGTGTTTGTTACACCATGATTAGATTCAGGTAGTCTTCAATATACCCAAATCGAATTCCATTATGCATTAAATGGCGGAATTCAATGAAATTATACAAAGCTGGTTAAACACATGCTAATCATAATTTACAGTCATCATTTGGGCTGCCAAGATCTCAGGTTTGACTTTCCGCTTCAGTTTAATGCCGCGATGAATTTCATCATGGCACAGGCCGTGGATCACCTGTGACAAAACCCCAGCACATTACTACTGCTGTAGTAATGCACGGGCTCAGATAAAGAGGCCAACTAGCTCTTAACATGAGGCTGTATGATTACTTGCAAGAGAAAATTAGCAGCCCTCTTTTAAAGTCCGCAAAGCATCACTGTCTTCCTGGGATTAATACTGTGTACCTAGAGAAGCTGTGTAACTCCATATCCAGGCGTGGATTCATTTCAACTCCACACAGAAAAAGGTCAAATCTCAAATTCAAGGACCACCCCTTTCCTCTAGAGTAGAGGAGCACCCCCAAATATTTTATTATTTTGAATATTTAAAAGCAAGTGGTGACCTTTACAAAACAGCCAGGACAGTGCTGGAATGTGTGGTGACACTTGTGGGCAGACGCCAACACAACCTGGGATGCGTTGGGTGTTAACGCAAATGACGCATTTCACAGCATATTTCCATGTACACATGACAAATAATCTTTAATCTTGAAGATCTTCTTTTAAACACAAACTGTGTGAAATCCGTGTGAGAAGCCTACAATTTAGAAATGAACAATACCAACACAGTACAAAATTTCCTGCAACCAGCATGGTTGTTTTTTTTTGTTAATGTGTGGTGAATGTTAGGTGTTAATGTCAAAATACAAAGAATTAATTTATTAGATATTTTAATAGGCACAGTCCAAAGACAGTCAATGCAGACAATAGGATAACTAAACACAATCTCTGAACATTAAGTAGGAAAGACCTGCCTATCATAAGGAAAGTCAAACCTAGTGGAAAACTTTCAGCAACATTGTGCTTGGACACTAAGTGCAGTCAGTGGAATGAAAGAAAATATATTGCACATAGGCCCTTGCCCAGCAAGCACAGTAAATATTTATACTGCATTCCACCACTTTAATTTGAAGCACTAACTGATAAGGTTTTAAAACCCAGCTCACCCATTTTGGAAACCCCTTGACACATTCGTGTGACTTAGAGTCATAACCCAGACCATGCAGGAGAAAATGTAAACGATAATAGATGCACAACTCCCAGTAAATGCTTAATTAGACATTCAGAGCTCTGCAACACCAGCCTATTAACTGCTTCACACCTGCAAAATAATTCTAAGTGATCAAGTCACCCTTTTAAAACATTGGACAGAATTGCAGAATTCAGATGTTAATCTGCATTGAATACAATATCTTTTGAAAATTTTTTAAAATTTATTCATGAGTGGCTTTGCTGAGAGTTTTGCTAATTTGTATTTCATATACTAGCTTACAATTTCATTAGTGATCAGATGGATAGGGTGTCCGTAGGATAGCAGCATAGTGAAGGGGCTTGTCTTGTCCATCCTCAATGGACCAAATGGCCCAATTCTGCTCCCATGTCTTACGGTCTTATTCTGAGGTAGCACACTCACCTTTGGCCCCACCAGACACCTGTGGCTCCAAGCAGCTGTTTGCATGCGACAGCAACCACACCCAGTACACTTTTGACAGCAGACTAAAGCAGGTGAGGATAGCTGGCGGCCTCATACCCCGGTGAGAAGAGACGCATGCAAAGTCAGCTCTAGTGGGCTGGGCTGATGAGATTTACAGTGAGATCCAAAGGACAGGAAGATAGTATTGCAATGCTCTGTGGAGAGCAAAGGGCATGAGAAGGCACAGAATCGCCACTGCAACCAAGAAAGACCCCAGTTTGACGCTCGTTTGTACCACTGGACCTGGACTTCTGAGGTAGAGAGTAGAACTGCCCCAGTACAACAGCTTTTCTACTTTAAAAACTCTTGCACAGGTTTCCTGACATCTTCAGACATGCACAACCACCAAGCGGGTATTAGAAACCTCTGCATTTGCAAAGATAAAAACATTATAAGTAGCTAATTCACACAAACATTAGGGTCATATTGGCACATTTCTATCAAAAAATTGATTGAAAACAAATTCAGACTTTCAGGGCTGTTACCTACTTATTCAGTGAAAATGGATGAGTTTTAAACCTCACTGCTTAGCAATGGTTCAAATAGGTTTCCATTTCTAGAATGCAAAAATCAGTATTCTTTGACCGTTCAAAATTGCCATCTGTACCCAGCATGAGTCAAAGTGGACTGGATTTAGCCCTCACTGCCTCCCCCAACCACTGTTATCACTACATTTCCTATTGTACTAAATACATTGTATAGTGCACAAAGCATCAGAAAGTACAACTTTCAATCCACTTATTACTGCAATAGAGAATCATTCACGATTTAAAGATGCAATTGTACTGAGAGTTAATGGATAACATTCAAGTTTCAATTCCATTTATTAATACACAATAGTATCCTTGGAAAATGTGTGGATTGCTTCAAGAGTTAAAACTGACAGGGACAAACTCAAGTTGTAAACCTGTAATCCATTGTTCAATTTATTAGCTTATACAAGCTTGGTTGGTGTGGGGGGGGGGGGGGGGGGGGAGGAACACATTCGTTTATTTAAAGTAATGTGTAGCTTCTTATGCGAAGCACTAAGATCCAAATTTAGAAATCAATGCTACAAATTATTTGAGCCCAATAGCCCCATAACCATTCGATGTCTAGCTGGAGTGTAGGGACTACACAAAGAACTTCAGCCAAGACAAATAAATCTCCCTAATCTATGATCACATAAAAAAGCTATATGAATTAGAACACAACTGTTCAAATCTATGTGCAAGAAATCCCATAGCCCTACTAAAAATGTTGAAGGGAAGTTCAAGTATCTCTTGCTAATTAAACCCAGACCCAACCGTTGTGCTTTGGTGAGGCCAATATACTACGATGATATAAAAAGCAAGTTAGCTGGTACAAGTACACCATTCTGTAAATCTCGACACTGATAGCTGCTGGGGATAAAAACATGTTGTGAAAAGCTCGACATTGTCAAGTTTAAATTTATTACGTAAGCAGAAACAAAATGGAGAAACTAAAATACTCAAAGGTTTACAGATTAAAAAGTGAGCTCCGGAAATAGATCTGTTTCCAAGTCTTTCAAAGACTTCAAAACAAGAACCACGTTTGTAATTTCAAAGCAAGAACCCCATTTTACTAAACAAACAATAAGGAAAAGCCTTCAGTCCCAGTGCTTGTGATTCACGAGCGAAACCTGTAGCTCAAATCTAAATCAGAAATATCATTAGGGTAGTTTTATTACATGGCAAGAATCATTTCAAAGCTTGCCAGCCGCCAGGAAACTTAATCTTTTAAATATATTCAGTCCTTCCTAGGTGCTTGCCTGTTAAGCTAATGAGAGCTTCCAAATCCACCCCATGATTGGAAATGAAAGCTATTCATCAAGAACCCACCACCATAAAACAGATTGGCCAGTTATTAGAAGCCTACAGGGTGCAGTATTCCAATGTTGCTGGAAGCTTTTCCGAATTCCAATAATTGACAGCACCAAAGTTTAACTGTAAAACATGGTGTTGGGTTAAATGGAATGTAATTTGCAAAACAAGTGATAAAAAATTCAAAATTCAGAACTGAACATAATTTTAAACAGGACATATGCATATACATATATATATACACCAAATTTTTATTACCTTGTCCTCCCAAATTAGGATTTGTATAGTCCCAAGTGTCCTGATCATTTTTGAAGACGTTCAAACGAGTAGGCTATAGAGTGGAATTAAAATTATTAGTTCAATGAATATACCTTCCAGTCAACAACCACATTCAAGCCAAAATACTTAACATCTGAATTCAATACAAACCAAACTCTGTGCCAATTTGGAGCCTCCCTGCACACGGCTCTGAGTGACAGATATCAAACTCCAATGGAGCTTCATGCTCACAATATACTGACAACATCCCAATGGTCACGATAGCAACTGCGTACAACACTCCCACAGTCGACATCTTCTGGATAGACCACAAAACTATTTATTTCACTTCTGTTTCCTGCCTTGAATGTGTTTCTTGAGCTGTTGGCACCTGTGATTTGCAGTTTGGAGATAGTTTGGGAGATCCAGAGCTTTGCCATCTCCAAGAGGACTCAGGGAGCAACGAGCTTCAAGGTGAGGAAGCTGCAGATGGCGTGAGCCAACAGTCTGACTCCATTTTGCCAATTAAAGCTTCCATTGTTCACTATCTAAAGTGACAAGAGATTGTAACATCCAGGTGTACATGGAAGGTGTCAGCTGCCTGCCTTCTGATTGCTAGTGTAATTACTCTGCTGCCAGATAGGGGAGAATGTGAGGCCTGCTGCTGTGCCTGGAGAATGTTACCAGGGTTTTATGCGTTGTGGATATGGTTTTGACTATGGAGTCCCGTCCCCCCTCAACCTTATCTTTTTCACATTCAATATTTTTTTTGCCTGTTCCTTCTCATTTCCTGTGGGGAGGAGGGGGTTTGAGGGCTGATGCTCATGTCGTGTTTTGGCTTTATGTGGGGGAGGGGGGCATTTGGGAGCTGGTTGCTTTTTGTACAGGTGGGGGGAGTGTTGGGGGTCTATGATTGCATTGACATTCTTTTGTTTTCTTGATTTCCTGGCTATCTGGAGAAGAATCTCAGTTGTATACTTCAATAATAAATGAATCCTTTGATAAGATCAGTTGGAAATTGAGACATGTGGATATCCACTGATGACTTTGGAAACAGCATAACTGATATTCAGCCTGACATCTCACTTCCACACAGATCAGTTCTGTCATTTATTGGTATATTAGTAACTATGTCAATTTTAACAAGTAACTTACTTTTGCATACTCAATCTTCAAAGTACAACATCCAGAATAGATGTCTGCCCCATTGAGTGACGCTTTTGCTCTCTGAGCACTCTGCACAGAGTCAAATGTGTCCAAAGTTAAGATAAATAAGATTATTGAGAAGGCACATCAATTGCCTGTCAATCACTTGAGATAGACAACCACTAAAACGACTCATATGCAACCCTCAAGAGCTACTACACTAAGGAGATATGGAAGGTTACATATGGGGGAAGCAGTGGTGGAGATGGGCAGAGGTCAAGAGTCTGCAACAGCACTGATATACATTAGATTAAGGAACCAAGAGCAAGGAGGTTAGCATGATACGAGGAATTTTAATTAGCTGGTGTAAGAAGTTTGGCTAAAGGCAGAGGGAATAAAGTCAGGGAGTCTGAAGCATTCTTTCAAACATCAAAGGTTACTCCAGCACAAGTGAGGTGAAAAATGCTAAACAATCAGCATGATGGATAAACAGAACATCAACCTACATATGCAATCAAATGTCACCAGGGAAGAAATAAATGGAAGAGGAAGGTTGGGTACAGTGGCAAAAATCAAGATAAATCTAGAAATCTCGCACTATCCTTCAGTCACTCATAACTGAATTGACTCAGTTCTATCCCACTGCTGAGTCAGCTGCTCAAACTGTAACTTGTGTCAAGTCTAAAATAATGGAATTCACTGATGCACATAAACTGCATTCTACAAATGCAGATCCCAAAGGTACATCAATTAACATACAAGAGATAGGTGTGCCAATGTCTCCATTAGAAACTTAAGAACAGAATGTCAAAGTGTAAACTTGGTTCATGTATTCTGCCCAGTTCAACATGAGCAATGCAAAGGATATTCCACCATTGCCTGTACTCCATTCTTTCTGAATATTACAATTCTTTGCACGGGTCCACATGGATTGCAAATGGTGTACAGCACATCCTGCAAAATAAAAATTAGTTTGTTATAAACAGCTAGCAATTATTCAGAACTTAAGAGATACAATGACACAAGGCACCGTCCCACTTCCAACTGCCACAGATCAGAAACTGCCCTTTGACCCCCAGTCTGCACCACTTCCCATTACCCAAAGCTCATCTTGGTCTCCTCGTATCTGCATCGACACCCCCTACAATTTACCACTCAGCCGCACACTGGGTATAACTTACACTGGCTAATTAACCTACTAGCAGGTGGTGGGGCAGAGGTACTTCTCTTCCAAAGGAGGTGCAAGGGGCTCCTTCCCTCTTCTAGTCTGCAGGTCATCTCTGGGCAAACAGTAACACCGACTTAGCCCCACCCCCCCAACCCCAATCAGGGTTCCATGAAGCCATGGAAGCAGCAGTCATACGGGTAGCTGGTGCATATCTCAAGTCCTGGTTATGTGACCACTGACACCAGGCAATCTCTGAAGAGTACTGATAATGGGAGGGGGTCAACCGTCTTGTAAAGACACCGCCTAGATGAAGGAAATGGCAAACTACTTCTGAAGAAAAATTTGCCAAGAACAATCACGGTCATGGGACCATGATCGCCCACATCATTCAACATGCATGTGACTATGATGAATCAACCTACATCTTTGGAACTTGGACAAAGTGGAGCATCTGAAGAAAACCCACAGAGTCATGCATACTCTATGTGAACCCAAGCACTGGCATAAGGCAGTAGCTCCTCTAGCTGCACCAATGCTCAGTAAAGCCAATAATCCTGCATGCTCAGGACACCGGAGCATGGAAGGAGACTCCTGCTGAGTCAGGAACTGGATGAGAGTTTACAATTATATTGTAATAAAGGTCAGTGTCACAGCAGGTTAGAGGCTGGGGATCATCAGGTATCATATCTTTTGTTGATCACTTAATTACATTTGAAATAGTTTAACCCTACTTAATTTCCCTTGCATATGTATAATATGTCTACTTTTAGTTTCACCGCTTCAGGATTGTATGTTTTCGCTAGTTGCTAACAAAGGATCAAATACATTTCTTCGACTTTTTTTTGAACATCATTACTTGATTGAACAGAGGGCATGTCGTACAGGATAAGTACCCGTGCGAGGACTCCAGTGCATTGGTTTGTTTGAGTTACTACTACAGGCGTTTTACAGCAGTCGAATAACCTATCAGCGCCGGCATCTTTGGAAGGTAGGAGGAAACCAGAACGCCCGGGGGAAACTACAGCCACCAGGGGAATGAGCAAACTTCAGCCAGGACTGGAACGGAACAGGAACAGGAAGCCGGGACTGGAACGAGGCCACTGGAGCTGTGAAGCAGCAGCGTAACCACACCATACAATACTGCGAACAAAAATAGCAACCCACCGTTGTAATTGGATAGATGGGGTTCATCACTGTGAAGAGCAGTATGTTGTTGACATTCCTGGAATCATCAGAGTCACCAGGCCTGGAAATTTTCTGACTTGTAGAGTAGTTAACAAAAGCAGGCTGTGCTCCCACGTAGATCTGACTTTCAACTGCAAAGTTCACACAGGCGCAGGCACCATTCAGTTCTTCAAATTCCACTAATGCTTGTCTCTTCTTTGGCATCATCACCACATAGCTGCAACCCCAAAGAAACACTGGTGTCAGTTTTCTATATAACTTGTGAACATAACCAAGCAAGACTGGGATTCCCAGCTTGTTTTGCATCCCCCAGAAATAATTTTCACGTTTGAAGGCTAGCAACAGAGTCAGCTGTCAGATGTCAGAAAGTGGACAAAAGTGGAAAGTGAGGAGAGACACTGTTTATAATGAAAGAACACAACATAGAAAGAACATTTCTGCAATTAAAATAACATGCAAAATCAAAAAGCTTCACAACAAAACAAAAATGCTCAAGGTGTACGTTTCTTGTCAGGCTACACATTCACACTGCAAACATTTAAAATACCAAAAACAAAGGGTTTGTGACAGATACATCAATACAGATCTGGGCACGTTGCAAGAAACAGAAACCAGAGTTTGCATAACTCGACGGTCAATTATGGGACTGCTTGCCAAATCTGAATACCTGGAATTCATGGCAAAAACTAGCTGACAAGTGTTTAGAATAGTGAGCAGTTAAGAGTGTTGTTGTAATTTATGTGACGCACAACCACATAAGTCCCAAAGGTCTGAAGTACAGTATACAAATGAGCATTAATTTGATTCCACATTGTTTAAATTTGTCATGAAAGGGTCCAAGACGTAGCAAGGTTGGTGTAAAACAATAACATTTTTAAAAGTACATTGACAATTAACCAAGAATAGCTAATACACTTGCAAACTGAAAGTAAGATTTCTTAACCTTGCAGTCCAGTAAGAAAATTAGGTTCACTTTCAATTTCAATTTCTAACTTCCCCCTTCCTTGATAGATCAACAGAAAGAATCACCACCGAGCTAATGTCTGCTCAAAATTTGTCCCACATTTTGCAACAATCAAATAGACCAAAAATTCCATGAAAACGAGATCAGGTACTTCAAATACTGGCAACAGCTTCTCAAACTGCAACTGTTTATTATAAACTTTGCATCTAGAAAGCCAAATAACTTTTAAAATGAATAACTGACTTGATTTTAAAAAAAATTAATCTGACACTTAACCCTTTGCTCTTAAATACAGCATTTCTTCAGTTGAGATTTGCCATGTTTTATGAACCCAACAGTTAAAATTGCTTTATTTGCAAATGCTTTCCTAGGCCATTAGGATTTGACATTACCAAATTTAAGCATTTTCCTTCCAAATTTCACAGAAACGTGCTCTACTCTGTTTCTTTGATCAATGTCACCTGACAAATAAAGCTGGGCATATCTGGCTCTGATTGGGACAATTAGTTTGATCCATATCAGTAAGACGATGTCAGCTTTAATTATAAACTCGAGGAAGCTCAGATCCTGAGAAACTAGGTTAGGATTTGGTTAGCACAATTCTAACAGGGGCCTTTAGATTCAAGTCAGAAACAGAATATGAGTTTTGTAATTAACACCAAGTTAGCACCAGCCTAAAAACATATAGGCAAATTATAAACTTAGTACTTCCAGAAGACAAGCTTCCATCTGTTCTGTAATTACACTTACCTGATGGCACCAAACTCCTGCAGTGCTTCTACAAGGTCCGCCTCCATCACTCCATCAGACAGCCCTCTGACATGTACTACAGGGGACGGACTTGGTTTATGAGGATCTTCAAGATAGCTGCCATCTTGCTGCTGCAGGAGAGGAGTGACATTAGCATGGCAGATTGTGCTGATTACTTCACTCCCCCGTTTGCCAAGGGAAAAGGACATTTATCTACAGCATTTCTCATGTAGAATCTATCCACAATTAAATGAAATAACCAATTCCATTCACCCATGTTTCTAGAAAACCAGCACCTGCCTTTAGCTATCGGCCAGCTGGGTCTCTTTAGCATTAGGAATATACTTTCAAGTTAACAAAAAATACAATTCAAGCCCTACACTGTAAATAAAGCAAACAGCAGCAGCATTCAAAATTCTTTAAAAAAATTATGTAGCACTATGTCAATATGAAGCATCACAGGAAGATGGGAACAAAACTCAGGATTATAATTCAAATGATAAGCAAATGGACATCACACAGCTCGTGACAAGATACCATACAATGCTTTATCCAACATCTCAATGACCTAATGGATGCACCTTTTTCAACACAAACTACGAGCTGCTGTTGGTGGCCTCTTTGAACCCATTTTATTCCATTGCACCTGTGTTTTTATTATTTCCTCACACACATGCTTCACAAGCCCATTCCTTTCAAAAAGTATGGCAGGACTTTCCCCCTGCTTGCTGTTCACTTTATTTCACCATACATTGTTGAATGCTAATTAGAAATTTTCACAGAAAACTATAAAGCAGTGGTAATCTCAATTATTGGTCAAATCAATTGCACCCTCAACTGATATAATGAAAGCTTTAAACTAGAAAAGTGTAAGGATATAACAAACCTTGTAACAAAAACTGAGAGCAACATCAACCATAACATTCTAATTATTCCAGAATTGCTAAACAGTAAGATGATCTTATCATAGTTTACAGAGTAGAAAATGGCTGAATGAATTAATTCACACAAGAGCAGATCCTTAATACTAGTTTCTGTTCCAAATGTCCAGAAATCAGTAAGTGTCAGAAGTCTAACGCCTGGTGGGTACCTTCACATACACGCCTGAGGATCCCCAGAAACAGCACAGGTAGAGAAGGTGGTTAAGTATTGAGTATTTGCCTAGTGGGAATATTTGACCAGTGTAAACTGCAAATAAAATACCCTTAGGCAAGAGTAATAAACGAAGGGATCAAAGATGAAAGAGAAAAATGACAAAGCAACCGCCTCAAAAGTAAAGCAATTATTGTACAGCCATGTCTTAGGCAAACAGGTCATTTAGCCACTGTGAATATGCTAGCTATACAAACACAGAAAATCTGCAGATGCTGGAAATCTAAAGCAACACAAAGTATTGGAGGGCCAGGCACCAAAAAGAGAGTCAAAACTTCAGGCTGAGAACCTTCATCAGGACTGCACCTTTCCATATATTCCTAGGCCTGTTGAGCTCCTCCAGCATATTGTGTGTGCCTTTTCAGTGATCAGTCCAAAACTACCTCTGCCATGATGTTTCAAGAGCTTGTCTAAAGATTTCCAAAGCTGGTCTTTACTGCTCCCTCAGTACTTCTGATTGCAAGCATCCCTGGCTAAAAAGGTTGCTTTCTAATCTTCTATCCTTATGTCAATAAGGATACATCCTTATATCCTCAGCTTTCTTCAATACAAAGCAAACAGATCTAATCAATGGAGCACCTCCTCCCAACCCTGACATTACGCTTCATGGTAAAAACAGTATTTGGCTGTGGGTCTAGATGATAACTTAGCTGCACCACAAACAATACCCAGCTAATGAAGGCAAATACCCTATACACTACAAGCACCTTATCTACGAGTCCTGCTGCATCCACATCAAATCAGCTCTGATTTTCAGCATGCTCTCAAGTACCATTCATAGTGTAAATTATGTACCACCAAAAAAAAGAGATTTTGGGATTATATTTCACCTGCCATATCTTTGCCCATTTTAAATACAATTCTGTAGTCAAGAGACAACCCTCCTCACCGACCAATTTTTGTATCATTTTATAGGATTCTGCTCTAAAACATTGGTTCTTTCTGACACTTAAACAGAATCAGTGTTCACTATTCTACAATAAACTTTTTATCATACAGTTCACAAAAATGCTGTTACTGCTTCATACACTGTTTGCTATCTTTTATAAAATTCTACATTACGATAACTTCCCCTAGACACCTCATCTACAATTAGTTTATCCTTTCATAGTGCACAATATTAAATCAAAACGGTCTGTTTTCCCAATAATGATCTAGAAAATATCATACCCACACTATTCTAAATTAGTTTCCCCATCAGAATAGCTAAATTGAAGTCCATAATATTTTTTAATATATCCACTGTTCAGGATTTGGGCATTGCTGAATGTATTGTCTATCCCTAACAGCCTATGTTCTTGAACTGCTCTCTGGTGAAGGTACTCCCAGAGTTGTTTGGGCAGGGAGTCCCGGGATATGGACCCGATAACTATGAAGTAAGGGTATAATACATGTTACCTCTGGTTTTGGAATTCATATTCTGATGTAGATTACCACTGGGAGGATGTCAGGTATACAAGTACAGCTAGCATTTTTGCTTCTTTTTGTTAGTTCAAAGCAACAACTATATAACTACGGATTATTATATGCTACCAGCATTATATTTTGCATCAATTCAGATGTGGTATCGAGCTGCGATGCCATTCTGTACACCAGGAAACCAACTTGGATACCAAAGATTTTACATCTGTTACAGGGCACAAGTCAGAACTACGACCGAAGACACCCCACATGCATGGAGAGCAGCTCCAACTATGCACAAGAGGTCAACAACATCCATTATAGGAGGGGGAGGCACACTACCACCAATATTTCTCCCCTCCTCACCAGCACACTATCACATCTTTCTTTCCACCCGAAACGTCATCACTACCTCCTCCCATAGATGCTGTCTGGCCTGCTAAGTTCTGCCAGCATTTTGTGTTTTTTACCGCATCTTTCTGTAGCTTCTACAAAATGTATTAGTCACATGCCAAGCCAAAACCCACAATACCTCCCCAAAGACAATTCTACCACCAAGAAAGGAAAATACACTTTTTAAAAAAAAATCTGTAAATTTTCTTACAACAGGCAGCCACTCAGCCCCTTGAGTCTAGCCAAATGTTTGAAGCAATCCAGACTCGTGTCCCAATTACTTCCCTGTATCGTATTTTCACACACTCACCTTCATACTCATACCACTCAACTACAACTAGGGTTATTCTCAAGGTTCCGATAACTGCCACCCTGTTTTCTCCTTCACCAGTCCTATTTCCCTCACACCTCATCTCCTTACGTCTCTTCCCTTATCTACCAGGGTCTTCTGTCCTTCTCTCAGGTTCCCCCTCATTGAACCCTTTATCTTTCACCAATCGACTTCCTGGCTCTTTACTTCCCCTCCCCTTCCCCAGTTTCACCCATCACCTCCAACCTTGTACTTCTCTCCCCTCCCCTGGTTTCACTATCACCTCCCATCTTATACCTCCTCCTCCACCTCCACCTTCTTAAACTGACTTCTCATCTTTCTTTCCAATCCTACTTAGAGGGTCTTGCTCTAAGTCGACTGTTTATTCAATTCCAAAGATGCTGCCTGGCCTGTTGAGTTCCTCCAGTGCGCTGATCGTATTTCCCATGGGCCAACTAACCTACCAAATCCCCCTACCTTTTGGGATACGAAACTCAGGGTGGAAGCTCAGACTGACATGAGAACAAACTGCAAACTCCACCATTAAGGCCGGAAATGAACCCAGGTGGTCACGAGGGAGCAATAGCCAGTGTGATATGAATTCCTAAGGTCACGCAAAATGCACTGCTTTTCTCATTCTCCCTACTTCGAATTGCCCAAGACTGCAGCAACACAGGAGACACTGCCTCATTCTCATTGTTAGCATAAGGTAGGAGGTGCAGGAGCCTGAAGGCACACACTCAGCTATACTTCCTCGTTCCCATCTGATTTCTGAATGGACATTGAACCCTTGAACACTACCTACTTTTTTTTTAATTTAAAGTTTTTTTTTTGCACTACTTATTTTAGCTTCACTATTTGGTTCTTGGTCCTCCAAAATATTCTGCATGGAATTTAAGCTGGAGGTGGCGGAGGGTGAACTTAAGGAGGTTTTTGAATAAGAGCTGTCCTAAATTTAACTGGGTTTGATTGTGTGACTATGGCTGGGATGAAGGTTATTCCATGCTTTAATTGTGCGGGGGTATGAATGAATTGCTTTACACATCTGACTTGGTAGTTAGTATATCAAATATAAATATCTGTACATACACTTATTACAATTCAGTTTTTATTTCTCCATATTTATCGTCTACTTCATTGCAGTGCTGGTACAAAGCTAACACATTTCACGACATGCGCCGGTGATATTAAATCTGATTCTAACTCCAACACTACCGTTAATGCAGCCACATCCCACATATTAAGGAAAAACTATTCAATAACACGCCGGATGCCTTCTTAAATACAGAGATTCCTTCCCCACTACCATTAATTGTGGATGGGAATTAACTGCAGCCACATCCTATAGATATAAAATGGATTACTGGACATCCGTCCGAAGGTTGCCGACGTGTACACCCTTAATACTCAATGACTGAATTTATGAAACGTCATAGGGAATGAAGGAAACCACTATCCACCGTTATATTTGCAAACCAGTGATGAAGATGAGACTCTTTGGGCTGATAAGGGCTCCACCGGTTGTTCTCTGCCTTTGGGGACCCGGTGTGGTCGCAGGCGCAGCCCACACGGCGCTGGGGAGCGGAGGCCAGACCGTAGGAAGCGCCGGGCCTGGCGCACATGGGCGGGAAACCATGCCGGGAGCTAGGCCGCGGGTCTCTGATCCCAAACCCGCCCGGACTCTGATCCCAAACTCGCCCGGACTCTTCCCTTTCCTCCCTCGCTGCCGGCAGGTCCATTGGCTCCCGCCTCCCCGACCACGGTTCCCGCTCACGCTCACAGGCCGGGACCTGCTCCGCCGCCTCGCCCGGTCCCGCTGCGCCGACCGCGACGCTGTTTTCCACCCTAGAGTGACCGATCACCACTGCCCCACCCAGCTTTATCGGCCATCCCTTACCCGGCTGCCGTCATTTTCGGTCCTCTGGCGCTTGGCCGCCCGGCCATCGTACACCGCTTGCCTGGTCGCCATCTTGCCGCTTCCCTCACGATCTGCCACAAGGCGACAACATGGCGCCCGCAAATAAATAGGCGCGCCGCCGGCTGCCTCCCGCCCTCTGCCCACGTTGATTGGTGAATAGACAACGACCGTCATTCCGATTGGCGGCCGGGAACAAAGCATCCTGTTCTCCTTCACGGTGATTGGCCAATCTTTGTTGGAGTCCACCTTTTCTCACATCCGGATGGCGGTTACTTTTCAATCCCTGCATGTCTATTGGCTAACAGCATGTTTGTCAAATTGAACATCTGTAACAAAGGTACCGCCTTGTACTCCACGTGGTCCTTGTGGGTTAAGGCCAGAATCGTCATTAGAACAAAATCTTCAATACAGTGAATGGGGCAACATCATAGGTAGTCTCATTTCCTTTTTCTTTTAACACACACAAAATGCTGGTGGAACACAGCAGGCCGGGCAGCATCTATAAGGAGAAGCACTGTCGACGTTTCGGGCCGAGACCCTTCGTCAGGACATCGACAGTGCTTCTCCTTACAGATGCTGCCTGGCCTGCTGTGTTCCACCGGCATTTTGTGTGTGTTGCTTGAATTTCCAGCATCTGCAGATTTCCTCGTGTTTCCTTTTTCTTTTGCTGTATTTTCTGTATTCTAAGTACTGGCAAAGTACTGGAGAGTTTAACATCGGTAGCTGAGCGAAGGGCGCTGAGTAGGCTACGGTCAATTATGGAAAACTCTGAACATCCTCTACATAGCACCATCCAGAGACAGAGAAGTAGTTTCAGCGACAGGTTACTATCGATGCAATGCTCCTCTGACAGGATGAAGAGGTCAATACTCCCCAATGCCATTAGGCTTTACAATTCAACCGCCAGGACTTAAGAACTTTTTAAAAGCTATTATTAATGCTTTTTGAGATAGTGATTTAGATGCATATCATATTTTTTTTTACTGAGTTAAGTATTGTATGTTATTAGTTTTGCTACAACAAGTGTATGGGACATTGGAAAAAAAGTTGAATTTCCCCATGGGGATGAATAAAGTATCTATCTATCTATCTATCTATCTAATAGACACTCGGTAACCCAAGTAGCACTTGCTTTATATTCCATCTCGGTAGCCTCCAACCTGACAGCATAGACGTCGACTGATCACAACCTGGTTTTGTTACAGCCCAGATATAAATCAATTGTGATGAGGCATCCCACTACCACACGCTCTTTTAGGAAGTGGACTCCTGAAGCCGAACAGGCCCTGAGAGACTGCTTCGGTACTACTAACTGGGATGTACTGCAAGGGGGGGCGCTGTGGGGGCGTTGAGGAGGTCACTGAATGCACAACGGACTATAACGGACTATATTAACTTTTGTGTGGATGCAGTTGTCCCTGTTAGAACTGTTCGCTGCTATCCCAATAATAAGCCCTGGATCACTAGTCACATCAAAGGCCTCCTAAACCAGAAGAAGAGGGCCTTTAAAGATGGTGATCGGTTGGAGCTTAAAAGAGTTCAGAAGGAACTCAGAGTACAGATAAGGGGGGCAAAGGAGCAGTATAGGAGGAAGCTAGAACAAAAGCTGCAGAAAAAAAGCATGAAGGAGGTGTGGGATGGGATGAAGATCATCACCGGATGCGGTGCAAAGCGGGGGGCGAACATAAGTGGAGATGTGGAGAAAGCGAACCAGCTGAACAACTTCTTCAACAGGTTCGACAGCTCAATCTCATCCTCACCGTAGAAATCCACACCAGGCTTACTTCCCTCACAGGAGAATAGCCACTCACAGGAGACCTTGCCCACGCCCAGGATTATGGCTGCACAGGTGGAAGGTCAACTGAGGAAGATCTGTACCAGCAAGGCGGCTGGACCGGATGGAGTTTCCCCACGATTACTGAGGGCCTGTGCGACTGAGCTGGGAGAACCACTACAGCGCATCTTCAACATGAGCCTGGAGCAGAGAAGAGTACCCAGACAGTGGAAAACATCCTGTATTGTCCCGGTACCGAAGAAACCACAACCAAAGGAGTTGAACGACTTCAGACCTGTTGCCTTGACGTCGCACGTGATGAAGACCATGGAGCGGCTGATAATACAGAATCTGAGGCCACAAACCAGGCACGCCCAGGATCCTCTTCAGTTTGCGTATAAGGAGAAGGTGGGAGTGGAGGATGCTATCACGTATTTGCTGCACAAATCACTCTCTCACCTAGATGGGGTCAGTTGTGCTGTGAGGATTACATTCCTTGACTTCTCTAGTGCCTTTAACACCATCCAGCCCAAGATCTTAAGGCACAAACTAACGGAGATGGGAGTAGACTCTCACATGGTGGATTGGATAGTGGACTACTTGACAGATAGACCTCAGTATGTGCGGTTGGGAGACTGTAGGTCTGACACGGTGGTCAGCAGCACAGGAGCGCCGCAGGGAACCGTACTCTCTCCGGTCCTGTTCACCCTGTACACATCAGACTTCCAATATAACTCGGAGTCCTGCCATGTGCAGAAGTTCGCTGATGACACGGCCATAGTGGGGTGTGTCAGGAATGGACAGGAGGAGGAGTATAGGAAACTGATACAGGACTTTGTGATATGGTGCAACTCAAACTACCTGCGTCTCAATATCACCAAGACCAAGGAGATGGTGGTGGACTTTAGGAGATCTAGGCCTCATATGGAGCCAGTGATCATTAATGGAGAATGTGTGGAGCAGGTTAAGACCTACAAGTATCTGGGAGTACAGTTAGACGAGAAGCTAGACTGGACTGCCAACACAGATGCCTTGTGCAGGAAGGCACAGAGGCGACTGTACTTCCTAAGAAGGTTGGCGTCATTCAATGTCTGTAGTGAGATGCTGAAGATGTTCTATAGGTCAGTTGTGGAGAGCGCCCTCTTCTTTGTGGTGGCGTGTTGGGGAGGAAGCATTAAGAAGAGGGACGCCTCACGTCTTAATAAGCTGGTAAGGAAGGCGGGCTCTGTCGTGGGCAAAGTACTGGAGAGTTTAACATCGGTAGCTGAGCGAAGGGCGCTGAGTAGGCTACGGTCAATTATGGATAACTCTGAACATCCTCTACATAGCACCATCCAGAGACAGAGAAGCAGTTTCAGCGACAGGTTACTATCGATGCAATGCTCCTCAGACAGGATGAAGAGGTCAATACTCCCCAATGCCATTAGGCTTTACAATTCTACCGCCAGGACTTAAGAACTTTTTAAAAGCTATTATTAATGCTTTTTGAGATAGTGATTTAGATGCATACCATATTTTTTACTGAGTTAAGTATTGTATGTAATTAGTTTTGCTACAACAAGTGTATGGGACATTGGAAAAAAGTTGAATTTCCCCATGGGGATGAATAAAGTATCTATCTATCTATCTACTTCTTCTTATAGATGCTGCTTTCCTATAGCCTGCTGCTTTCCACCAGCATTTTATGTGTGTCACCTCCCTCTGGTGCTCCTCCCCCTTCCCTTTCCTCTGTGGTCTTCTGTCCTCTCTTATCAGATTCCCCATTCTCCAGCCCTTTATATCTCTTTCACCAATCAGCTTCCCAGCTCTTTTCTTCACTCCTCCCCCTCTCTCAGTTTCACCTACCACCTTGTACTTCTTCCTCCACCCCCCCCCCCCAACCTTCTTACTCTGGCTCCTCATCTTCTTTTCCAGACCCAGTAGAGGGTCTCGGCCTGAATCGTCGACAGCGCTTCTCTCTATAGACGCTGCCCGGCCTGCTGGGTTCCTCCAGCATTTTGTGTGTGTTGCTCGGCCTGAAATGTCAACTGCTCACTTCTCTCTATAGATGCTGCCCGGCCTGCTGGGTTCCTCCAGCATTTTGTGTCTCCGTCCCTTGGACTTCCAGCACCTGCAGATTTTCTTGTGGTAGATTTTTAGCTGCAGGCTTTAAGAAGGAAAGTCTTTAGGAACTGGGCCTGGGTGGCTGCAGGTATCCTTCCTGATGCTGGAGAAGTCCCGATTAAAAATACAACAAAACCGTACCAATGATCGGGGCAACAACCTTTCATCAAAATTTGAAAATGATAAGCGATAAGATGACATCCAAAAGGATGATCTGTCATTTGATCTCCTGCCTACGTTCTACCAACCTGCTTAATATTTAAATATATTTATTTTAAATGTAGTAAAAACCAAACACATCGGAGGGTTTGCAGTGGAAAGGATGAGCAGGTTCAAGTTCCTTGGTGTCGACGTCTGTGAAGATCTATCCGGGGCCCAACATATGGATACAACTACGAGGAAGGCACACCCATGGCTATATTTCATTAGGAGTTTGAGGAGATTTGGTCTGCCGGCATAGGCTTTGGCAAATTTTTACAGGTGTACTGCGGAGAGCAGTCTAACCGGTTGCATCACCCTCTAGGATGGAGGGGCCACTGCACAGGGGTGGTAAAAGCTGCAGAGGGATGCAAACTCAGCCAGCTCCATCACGGGCACGATGCTCTCCAGCATTGAGGGCATCTTCAAAAGGCAATACGTCAAAACGGCGCCATCTATTTGTAGCATCCGTGTCCCCAATTTACCCCCGTTTGCCTAGGGTGAACCGCCGTCGCCCCGCCAACAGTGCAATACTTCAGTGTAGATACGGTGTAATGCCCCCCCCCCAGTACACGCTCGCAACACAAATACCAGACAATACACCAAAGGCAAGTAAATTTATAGTTAGTGAGGGGTTAGTAGAAACAGATAACCTAAAGGCACCAAATCAGTAAGTTTATCAGTTTTGTGCACATAATATTTTAATACGTTGGAGCTCACGCCTCCGGTTCCATCCACAACGACCTTCCAAGCCTTCGGCCACCGTCCGAACCGCCGACGTCCAGTATCCGGCGCCCCGGAACCTCTGTCCGCTCTTCACACGTCCGTCTTCTCGCTCACCTCCCAAAAAAGCCCACGAACTCCCACTCAGCTTACACATACAAGATGGCATAACAATTCTCCATTGGTTAGTTCACCCCTTATCTGCAGTTATAACCCAAACACTCCAGACACAGAAACCCATTACAGCATTAAATAACATTACAGAGAAGCCATTTTGTTAGGCTGAACAGTTAACACCACGGTTACTGGTATTGAGAGCCCTACATATTATTAAGGACACCCATCACCCAGGACATGCCCTTTTCTCATTTGTTACAAGAAACACCCCTTGTAATAATGATCAGTGAGGCACAGAGAGTCTGTGTTCACTGAGAAGTAACTTTTATTTGTCTCAACTAAAATGCACCTGGGTTGCACAAACTAACTTCCTGTGTGCACTCTACTAGAATCCGTGAACAGTCAATGAAGAGAAAAGGAGTCTACACTGGCCAAGCGTTCCTCGTGGTCCTGATCTACAAGTGACCAGGAGGTCCTCCTTATCCACGATGGTTGATGGAGAGTTATCGACCATGTGTATTTGGAGATCCTGACTCTTATACTGTTCCTCATCGATTGAACTGGTGGATCTCCATCCCATTGGCTCAAGGTCACCAGACCTACCTGGGTCGCCTACTTACTGGTCATTGCACAGGGCTACAGCCAACACCGTTTCATCGTTCTGCCCACCGCAGCCTTGTGTATTTGTGTCTTTCAACTCCGACTGGTCCAAACCAGTTAAATGAGGCAACCCAGTCTGTCTTACGAGATTACTGATTGGTTCTTTGGTAGGTGTGGCATTTTACATAGTAATTAGCTACTCATCTGAGAATGGTCTCAGATTTAGCAGATCATTACCTGAAGCTTCCTGGGTCCACATTCAGTTGCCCTAATTAGATTGTCCTGGAGCAAGATTCAGTTCAGAGTCCACAAATTGTGGCGGGTGTGATTTGTCTGCTTCACCTGTCCTTGATTAGACTGTAGCTTCTGCAGGCCAACACATTGCTACTATCAGAGAGGAGGTACAGGAGCCTGAAGACACATACTCAATGACTTAGGAGCAGCTTCTTCCCCTCTGCCATCAGATTTCTAAACAGACAATGAACCCACGAACACCATCTCTGTATTTTGCTCTCACTTTAGACCATAAAATATAGGAGGAGAATTAGGCCATTTGGCCCATCAAGTCTGCTCCGCCATTTCATCCTGGCTGATCTGTCTTTCCTCTCAGCCTCAATCTCCTCCGTATTTTCCATTACTTACTTAACTTTAAAGGCTCTGCACAGAAGAAGGCAATGACAGACCACCTCTGTAGAAAAATTTACCAAGAACAATCATGGTCTTGGAAAGACTGTGATCGCCCATGTCATATGACACGGCACATAAAGAACGAACAGTTTAATTTTTAATATATATTTCTTATTGTAATGCATATTTTATGTATTACACCGCACACTGCTGCCGCAAAACAGCGAATTTCATGATCTATGTCAGAGGTAAATTCAATTTTGATTCTGAAATGCACTCGGTGGGCGGAGGGAAGCATAAAACGTACAGGAGTTGCATCATGCACAAGTACACTGTAATCGTACAGATCGCTGAATTCTGTACGTTTATGCGTGAACTTGAGCATTTCATGAATCTGGAATTGACACAATACATGTCAGTCATGAAGGGTGTTGGCCCAAAACATCGACTTGTTTATTCCCCTCCGCAGATGCTGCCTGACTTGCTGAGCTCCTCCAGCATTCTGTGTTTGTCGACACAATATCAGATTTCTTGGAGTCAAGCCGAATGAAGCCTTAATTTATGCTTGCTGTTCTGGTGTAAACACAGGAACTGAGTGACTGTTTGCAATTCAATCATCATAGCAGGCTGATGGATCACCAAATATCAGACCCACGTAAAGTGGGCCACTTTATTAGGTACAGCTGCTCGTTAATGTTGATATCTAACCAGCCAATCAGGTGGCGGCAATGCATAAAAGCATGCAGACGTGGTCAAGAGGTTCAGTTGTTGTTCAGGAAGAAATTGTTGGGGAAGAAATGTGATCTGAGTGACCTTGACCATGGAATGGCTGTCGGTGCCAGACGGGGTGATTTGAGGATCTCAGAATCTGCTGACCTCCTGGGATCTTCGTACAGCACTGTCTCTAGAGTTTATGGAGAATGGTGTGGAAAAACATCCAGTGAGTGGCAGTTCTGATAGTGAAAATGCCTTGTTAATGAGAGAGGTCAGAGGAGAACAGATCTCTGAATGCACAACATGGAAGTGGATGGGGGTACCGATGCAGAAGGCTACATCCAGTTCCACTCCTGTGCCTAACAAAGTGGCCACGAAGTGTAACTGGCACTTTTGCATGTGCTGAGATGACAGGTACGTGGAAAATATATTCCTGAAATCAATGAATGTTTTTCATCTACGCTCAGATATATCATTAAAATTTTAAGATGGCTCCGGTGTTCTGTGAGCTGCAGGACCCTCCCAACCATTCAGCACATCTACATGGAACGCTATCGTAGGAAAGCGCCAATCAACATCAGGCTCAGCTGTTGGAGACTGAAAAGCCTGCCACTGTGCCCGGAGAACGTTACTCGGGTTTTCTGCGTTTCAGATATGGACTTGGAATATAGTTTTTTATACATAGTTGGCCCTCCTTATCCGCGGGTTCCGCACGCGCGGATTCAACTAACCGCGGATCGGGAAAGCCCGGAGGTTCTCTCTCCAGCTCTCGTTGTTTGAGCATTGTTCGCCTCGCGCCTTGTGTTGTGAGCAAGAGGAAGGAGTTTAAGGCTAGGAAGGGATGGCTGGCTAGCTCTGTAAAGCGCTACAGCCTCAAGAAACTTAAAGATCACAGGAGAATCGGGATCGGCTGATGTCGAGGCAGCATCAGCATTCCCAGGAGAGCTACGGTGGTTGCATCTGTACTGAACATGTACAAGCTTTATTTTCTTGTCATTATTCCCTAAACAATACAGTATAGCAACTATTTACATAGCATTTACATTGTATTAGGTATTATAAGTAATCTAGAGATGATTTAAAGTATATGGGAGGACATGCATAGGTTATATGCAAATACTACGCCATTTTATATAAAGGACTTGAGCATCAGTGTTTTTCGGTATCCGTGGGGGGGGGGGGGGGGGGAGGGGGTCCCGGAACCAATCCCCCACGGATACGGAGGGCGGACTGTACCTTGTGTTTTTTGTCCAATCTTTCTAATTTTTTTATGTGCAGGGAGGGCATTTAATATAACCATATAACAATTACAGCACGGAAATAGGCCATCTCGGCCCTTCTAGTCCGTGCCGAACGCTTACTCAATGTGTCTGTTCTGTTTTTGTTCGTTTTTTTGTGCAGGAAGGAGGGATTTGGTGTTTGATGATTGTGCTGCCGTTCTTTTCTTTCTTGGTTTTGTGGCTATCTGGAGAAGAAGTTTCAGAGTTGTATATTTTGCTAATAAACGAACCTTTGGATCCCCACAACCCAGCCTATGTATCTCTTTTCATGGCTGCCATTGGTACAAGAGCCTCAGGACTCACACCATCAGGCTCTTGAACAAAAGGGGCAAGGTGAACTTCTGGTTTAAGATGGAACGCTACTGAAGATGAGCAACGGCTTACTGGTAGTTCAAAAGGCAAGAAATTTGACTGTAAAACATTCTTAAGCAGGTTGAGGTAAACATTAAAGGGGTGAGCAAAGGCGAAGCTGATTGGAGGGAAGAGCTGTGCTGGAGTATTGCAAAGTCAAAGTGTAATGTGTTCGAGACGGATTGCAGATGGAGTGGAGGGAGCGATTCGAAGAGAAGTCATCGAGGTGGAGGAGTTTCAATGACTGTTCAACTAACCTGGGTGCGAGGTCACTTGGGGAACATCTGACATCACTTATGGCGTGGTGGGGGAGCTGAGGGTGCTAATTGCACAAGATGGATTACAATATCTGCAGTTTGATTTAAGAGTAACTCATTGCCACAGGTAGGTTAACTTAACTTATCTGATTTGCAGGTAGCTTATTGCTACAGATCACAGACCAGCACCAAGAGTTCTGTATCAACGATTGAGAAACAGGAGTTGAAATCCTACCGTGGTATTTGGAGAATTTCAATCTGTGAAAATAAATATGGAATTTAAAAACGAGTTTGTTCATTTATTGACAGCGCGGATTATGCCATTTGAGCAATCCCGCCCAGCAATTCTTGATTTAACACCGGCCTAATTACGGGATAATTGACAAAGTCACTTAGATCACATTTCTTCCCCATGCTGATGTTTGGGCTGAACAACTGAACCGCTTGACCATGTCTGCATGCTTTTATGCATCGAGTTGCTGCCACATGATTGGCTGATTAGATATTTGCATTAATGAGCAGGTGTACCTAATAAAGTGGCCACTGAGTGGCAAATCAGAGAGCACCATGTTGAAGTACAAGTGATGCACCATGGGTACTGATGGCCTGGCCTATCTGAAAAGGAGTCAGCAACAAAGAAACGAGTTAACCAAAGTTCAAAGTATAACTTATTATCAGGGTACATTCATGTCACCACGTACAACCCGGAGATAAATTTTCTGTGGGCATACTCAGCAAGTCTATAGAACTGTAACTGTAAACAGGATCAATGGACAACAAACTGTTTAAATGCAAATATAAATAAATAGCAATAAATAACGAGCATGAAATAACAAGATAAAGAGTCCTTGAAGTGAAACCAGCAGCTCCAGTAGCTGGTGTTCTAATTCTAACACCAGAATTAGAATGTGTAATTAACCCTTTTGTTCAAGAGCCTGATCATTGAGGAGTAGTAACTTGAAGCAGTTGGTGCGAGTCCTGAGGCTCTTGTACCTTTTATCTCATGGCAGCAGTGAGAAAAGAGCACCGCCTGGATGATGAGGATCTTTGATGATGGATGCTGCTTTCCTATGGCAACATTTCATGTAGATGTGCTCAATGGTTGGGAAGGTTTTACCAGTGATGTACTGGGCCAAATCCACTAGCTTTTGTAGGATTTTCCCCTCAAAGGCATTACCGTTCTCATACCTGGCTGTAATGCAACCCCACATCTATAGAAGTTTGCCACGGTTTTTGATGTCATGCAGAATTTCTGCAGACTCCTGAAGAAGTAGAAGAATGATCGTGCTTTCTTTGCAGTTGTATTTATATGATGGGTCCAGGACAGGCCCACTGAGATAGTGGCTCCCAGGAATTTAAAGTTACTGACCCTCTGATGAACATGGGCTCAAGGATCTCTGGTTCTCCTCTCCTGAAGTCCACAATCAGTTCCTTGGCCTTATTGACACTGAGTGAAAGGCTGTTGTTATTACACCACTCCAAAAATTTTCAATCTCCCTCCTATATGCTGATTTATCACCACTTTTGATACAGCCACAACAGTGGTGTCATCAGCAAACTTGTGTAAGGTGTTGGAGCTGTACTTGGCCACAGTGATAGATTTAAAACAAGTAGAACAGGAGGCAAAGCACACACCCCTGTGGTGCTCCTGTGCTGATGGAGATTGTGGGGGGAGATGTTTTTGCCAATCTGAACTGACTGGGATCTACAAGTGAGGGTATCCAAGATCCAATTGCACAAAGGGGTGTTGATGCCGGGTTTTAGAGTCTACTGATCAGTTTTGAGGGCACGACGGTATTAGATGCTGAGCTGTAATCGATGAAGAGCATCCTGATGTATGCATCTTTGCTGTCCAGATGTTCCAGGGTTGTGTGGAGAGCCAATGAGATGGCAGCTGCTGTAGACAGTGTTGTTGTGTTAGGAGGATTGGAGCAGATCCAAGTCACTACTCAGGCAGGAGCTGATATGCGTCACACCAGCCTCTCACTTCATTGTGGATGCAATTGCCACAGGGAATTAGTCATTACCACACTCTTCTCAGGCACCAGTATATTTGAAACCTGGTAGGAGCAGGTGGGTACGACATATGACCAGAGCGACAGCAGAAGACAATACCTTAAGTTAACTATGCAGTGTTTCCAGTCTATGGTTAATGGTATAAAAAAGTTTGGGAAACCCTGCGTCAACAAAACTTTTGCCCATTCAGTAAATTCAACCCCTTGAACTATCTAACGCAGAGGCGTCGAACTCAATTGCACATGGGGCCAAAACTCAAAGCACACTTTAGGTCGCGGGCCGAACAGGATAAACATTTATTGAACACACTAAAACTAAACATTTTTTGAACATAAATATGAATAAAAACAGACAGGAATATTATTCCAGAAAAAATAAACTAAAACTTTAAATAACTTAAATATTTTGCTCTCCATAAAAATATCTCCTGTCAGTATTATACAAGTTAGAAATATGAGCATGCTGCAAAAAACCCCTGAAAATATAAATAAAATTTGTGCTTTTCAGCAAAAATTAAAACAACAACAAATCAAAACACTTTTTTTTGCTCTTATGCCGTTTTGTCAGAGCTGGATGCTTGGCATCTTTTCTTGGCAATAAGTTTGTTTAGGTTTGGTGTAAGGTTCTGTGTTGTGGAGATTCTCAGGATGGACTGCAGGTGTTCATCAGTGAGACGACTCCTGTGTGATGTTTTGTTAATCTTCATCACTGAGAAAAGCTTCTCACACAGATATGTGCTACCAAACACGCACAAGGTTCGAGCCGCATGTAGACGGAGCTGAGGCATTGCTTCAGGAATGGAGCGAATAAACTGTACGGGCCCTGCAGAGTCGTACTTTGCCTTTAGTGTCCCATTACACTGCAGCTTTGACTTCAGAATAGCGTTGTATACAGCAACAGACGCTTGACGCGGGAATGTTCCCGGGTAGCCTATCGGCAGCTGTTGCGCTGCATTATGGGATCTGTAGTTTGTGTGTTATCAGCGCTTCATATCACCGGGCCATTAATAATTAAAATAATAGATCTATCTAAAATGATCTCGCAGGCCGGATATGGCCCGCGGGCCTTGTGTTTGACACCTATGGATTGCAGCATCTCCAAATACTCTGCTGATTTGGGATATTACAGAGTGAGTACATCTATTTGGACGTGGACTAAGTTTTGGGGGGGGGGGGGGGGAGTAGTGAAAGAAAGCATGGAAGGGGCGAACAGCATCTTAGTTTGGGCCAAGATAAATGGGTTAATCAGATACACCCATCTTATTTCAAATCCAGCTTTGGGACAGGATTATTCAAAGCACAATTCACTCCTTGATTAACTAAAACTTTCAAGTCTCCTGGCAGGTCAATACATTCATTCAGCCCTCACTGTGATTTTGGATTAATTGAAATAGAGACAATTGTGACTATGGCTTAGTATGTTGAACTCTCCCACTCCGATGTCACTATTGTTTCTGATGCCCCTCTTGAAATGTTTAACAAGCTCCATAATGGTATCTCTTTCCCTTCAATACGACTGTGGCAACAGCAATGATTTTTGTTTTCTCAGCAGAGGCAGTGTAACAAAGGCAAGTCCTTTCACCCAAGGAAAAGATGCATTCCTCTACATCTGCCAACAGCTGCACATTCATTCAATCCCGTGGCCGCCTACCTGCACAAATCCCCGATTCCGTCCAGAGTAAACTGAGCAACTGAATCTCCACAGCTCACTCGAGTGGAATATTCAAAAGGTGCCCTACAATGCCATATCTCCCTCATTAAGCCCTCTATATAAATTTTGTACATCACGATGGAAAATCTTCCTCAGGAACAAATGCTGGCAAGTCTGCACGTCTTTTTGCAGCACATTGATTTGTTGTTGCCCCTTCAGATTTACTTTCAATTTAGCTCAATTTACTATTTTTATTGCCTTCATTTTACAATCAAATTTATTATCATCTGCCATGATTTTTTTTGTAGCAGCTGTGCAGTGCAATACATAACCTAAAGTAAAATGCTGTATATGAAAATTTAAATTTGTGCAAACAGAGCAAAAATAGTGAGTTAGTGTTCATTTTTAAAAAAACAATACAGCGCAGTACAGGCCCTTCGGCCCTCAATATTGTGCCGACCCTTAAACCCTGCCTCCCATATAACCCTCCACCTTAGATTCCTCCATATACCTGTCACGGTCCAGTTCAATGTTTGCAGAATATATATATTGAGATACAGGGTGGAATAGACCCTTCTGACTTTTCAAGTAGCCCCCAATTTAATCCTAGCCTAATCACAGGAGAATTTACAAGTACGAATTAATCGACCAACTGGTTCAACTTTAAAACGTGGGAGGAAACCAGAACACCCAGGAGGAAATCCACAGAGTCAAAGTGAGAACATACAAACTCCTTACAGGCAGTAGTGGGAATTGAACTTGCGTCACCTGTGCTGTAAAGCATTGTGCAAACAACCACACTACTGTTTTGATGGCAATGGGGAAGCTGTTGTTCCTAAAGCATTGAGTGTGTGCCTTCGGACTCCTGTACCACCTTCTTGATGGCAATAATGAGAAGAGGGCATGTTTTGGGTGCTGGAGGTCCTTAAACCACAACTACCTTTTTTGAGACATCGCCTTTTGAAGATGTACTGGATGGAGCTGGCCGAGTTTACAACTTTCTACAGCTTTTTCCGATCCTGTGCCCTTTCATAACAGATGATAATGGAACCACTTAGAATGCTCTTCACAGTACATCTATAGAAATTTGCAGATGTCTTTGGTGACTACCAAATCTCCTCAAACTCCTAAAGAAGCTGCTGACACACCCTTTAATTGTCTCATTAGGTTTAGCACTGAATAGATCTTGATAGATGTTGACACCCAGGAACTCTTAATATAACCTTGTTGATCCCAATGATGATCCTTTATACAAACAAAAGCCACTCACACCCTCTGAACACAATGTTGGCATTTTCAGAAAATACTAAAAGGTTTCTCTAAAGAAAAGACTACAAGTAGTCACGACAACTAAACAAATTGTTTTATTAATACTTTGTAGCTGTAACATAAATAGTGTACGGTATTATGCAGTCAAGGAATTTTCCAATAATTAAACAAGTTTAAACAGTTGCTCGTACATACTAACCGCTAACATGGTCACGTTCCACATTTCACTAACCATTCATTCACCGGAAAACTTTTTTAAAAAAACTGCCCTTAACTGGAGAACATACAATTCCATTTCATGGGTCACATGTTACAGCATTTAAGTGATTAAAAAAAGTTGAAACGAAACCAGATACATCTAAAGCAATGATCAGCCTCGTGGCGTCTGCTTCCTGATCAGGATCTTGTTAGGCAGTAGAGAAACACAGCTTCAGTGTATACAGATCAGGCCCATCTGTTGAGGTTTTCAAAACATTGGAGTTGGTGGGGGGGGGGGGAAGAAAAAGAGAGACTACTCAGTGGATAATCCAGTATCAAACCTGACTAATATACTGACAGGTGCTGCACAGTGCATTAAAAGTGCAGATTGGCTGCTTTTTGGCCACATGTTTATTTTATCAACGATGTCTTGCTCAGCTGACTCAATTGCAGTCGGAGGACCACAGAACAGAATCAGGCCCTTCAGCCCATCTAGTCTGTACCAAACTATTATTCTGCCTAGTTCCCATCAATCTGCTCCTGGACCATTGCCCTCCAAACCCCTCACATCCATGCAGATATCCCAACTTCTCTTCAGATATCCCAACTTCTCTTAAATGTTGAAATTGACCCCGCACTCACCGCTTCTGTTGGCAGCTCGATCCACACTCTCACCACTCTGAGTGAAGCAGCTCCCCCTCTGGTTCCCCTTAAACATTTCACCTTTCACCCTTAAGCCCCATGACCTCTAGCCAACCCTAGTGAAAAAGCCTGTTTGTATCTATACCTCTATCAATCCTCCTCTCATTCTCCTACACTCCAGGTAATATAAAGTCCTAACCTATTCAACCTTTCCCTACAAGGTAGGTCTTTAGCTGAGCACTGGCACCAAGCAACCAACATCTGGAACTCTCCCTCTCCATTCCCAGTGAAGATAACACAGCATCTGAACAAACCGCTTGTTGAGATGAGTAACTGAACATCATCAAGCAATGTCCACCCATCTCTCTGCACAATTGCATGATTGTTCCCCAGTACGGGTTCTTCACTGACCAAAGAATCTCAGTTTAACACCCCCATGAAAATTCCATAAACTTAAAGGAATATTACTAATGGCATGACAAACCTCAAAATATCTCCACTTATGTCACCGAAGGCAAACTAGAACCTGAGGGACCCAACGGGCGTGCCAATGTCCTAGAAGCAAAATCCTACTTGTCTACGGATATCAAAGACAGGCTGGAGGCTTTGGTAATTTTGTTCTCTGGTCAAGATTTACAGACTGATTACAAATTTCAGTTCTTTAGTCTAGTGTTGCTGCTTGTAAGAAACTTCCCTTCCACTTCATCTCTGTACTCCACCCCCCCACTATCACTCCATTCAGTAACAGACCCCAAATTCCCCAGTAACGACCATATCTTTAGTTTGTCTTGCCGAAAACTGAAAGCCCTCAATTACCATCGACTTTAAGCCCCATCCCCTCAACTTGCACTCTCAGCCACATTTCAGCTCATTTTCCAGAGAAAGACATCACTGTTCAATACTCTGATACTCAGGTTCTGTCTGGTATTGTATCAGTAAATAGCCTCATCTTAAGCTAAAGTACCCCTTCCCCTTCAGACATCCTTCCGTACTGGAAGATGTACTTTAAAAAGCAAATAAAAGTACATTTCTAGATTCTATACCAAATGTGTTAATATCAAAATAACTCAAAAGTCAAGAATGCTTCACACAGTTTAGCTCAAAGAATCAATGTCAGAGCTCAGGATGGAAGAATATACCTGGATTTTTTAGCCTGTAGTGATTAAGCATAACCAGTGCCTCAAAAGCGTCGGTCTTCGATTCGTACTCCAGGAGCCCGGAAGAACTTTTCTCACCTACAAAAGTGAGAATTTTGGGGAAAGTGAACAGGAGTAAATTCCTTTGATACAAACTCCCAATATCAACATCTAGTGAGGATTGAAGGGAGAGTAGAACTACATGAAAAGGATACTCTTAAAAGGAAAGCTGTTAATAAAATACATTTACACACAAAGCAGAATTATAGTCCCCTACCCGAAACACTGCATTTGGGGTCCAATTGTGTTGAAGTATT
The DNA here is from genome assembly GCF_048418815.1 of Hemitrygon akajei. Lineage (NCBI taxonomy): Eukaryota > Metazoa > Chordata > Chondrichthyes > Myliobatiformes > Dasyatidae > Hemitrygon > Hemitrygon akajei. Next base: position 32,030,149 of record NC_133148.1, read on the forward strand.
GCAAAGAATTAACCTTAATTGATATAGCTTCCAAGATTGAGTTAAACCATGTAGGGAATGCAATGTACAAATCTCAACAGGAATAAACAAAAGTGGAAATTGTGCTAAATGTATGGAATCCATAGTTTCCAACAATGCTAGCCTTTGTGGCATTAACTCCCACATGAATCCACCTAACACTTATCCCCAACTTCTTAATCTCATTTTCTAGCACAATGATGAAGGATGCTTCGCCAACTGTGCTTTTGATTTACACTTCTCCCTCATTCCAACATCCCTTCTTCAGCCCCATGACCTTTGCCAATGTCTACTGCAAACCACAATTCCCATGGGTACAAATGTTTCCTGTAAGAATTCGATTCCATTCTTCGAGAGCAGCAAATTAAGATAACACCTTTCATACCACTGCTTCCAAAATACTTCTCTTAGCTAAGCCTTCCCCCCTAATGTGCTTAAGACCTCTTCTCTGTCAGACTGCCTGCATGCAGAGAATTATTTCCAACCATCTCCAGGTTAGTGCTTGCAAACACACTATCCAACAAGTTCTGACACTTTGTAAAAACATTTCACTCAACTTCGTTCAATGCCCCTGAAGCATTTTCCAGGTTACGAGCTAGGTGAAAATGCTCCAAGCTAACCCTATCTTAATAGGACTCAACTCCTTGCTACCAATCAATACAAAATGAGTTTTTGAACTAACCATTTAGCTTCAGGAACAATTAAATTGAAATTAGAAACATATAGCCTGGCTTGTCCAAGCTGACCATGATAGGAAAAGTGTTAGCTTAATTTCAGGGATGAAGAATGGAATAGAATTCTTATAGAAAAGGCTAGTACCTGTGGAAATTGTGGATTGTAGTAGATATTAATTCCAATTGCCTGCATTAGGCCTGTATCCCTCTATGGCTTTTCTGGAAAAACCTGTCCTAATGCCTTTTAAATGCAATTATATCTGTACCTACCTGGCCCTCCAGTAACCACCAAACACCTTGAGGGGGAACAAAACTATTTCTCAGATCCAATGGGTCCCAGGTTGGTAACCCCAGCATCAGATCTCATTTAAGCCACACCCCCACCTCACCTTAAAACAGTGCCCTCTACTTCTAGACTCACTTTTCCTTTAGAAGGAAGACAACTTAGTCATCCATGCCTTTCAGCCTTCTACATTTCACTGAGAATAAAGCCAGTTTCTATAATCTCATACAATTATAGCATCCTCATTCTAGGCAACATCCCAGTTAATCCCTTCTGAACTCCTTATTGCCATAACATCCTTCCTGTAGTGTCACGATTAGAGCTGGAGGACACAATACAAGTGCAGTCCAATTAATGTTCTGTACAGCTGGAGTTATTTGGCAGAAACAACCCACTATTTATATTCAGCTGGATTAAATTCAGGAAACTTCAGGATTTCTTTGAATAAGTTATCAACAGCTGTGTACTCCCAAGATTCCACAGATCGTAAATCTAAACACGTTAATTGGTCATTGTAAACTGTCCTGTGACTTAGGTTAGGGTTAACTCGGGGGTTGCAGGGGCTTGATGGGGCAGAAGGATACTGTCTATCAGCACTTTTAACGGATGCACAATTTCTACTCAGCTGACACTGGGCAGTAACCCTGCACAGACACCAACAAAAAGGCAATACAAACATATGTATGCAAAACACCTGGTGAAAGTCACAAGCGAACAGCTTGAACAAAAAAATTACTATTAGCATTGTACCAGGAAACTACGGAGTGTTTTCCTTCTGCTGAAGAACACATGGATTTGTTATATCAGCCCTACGAGAGCCTCCCATGACCCATCTAGGGGAAAAAATACAATGTAGACTTGAATACACTCACACCCAATCCCATAATCTGATTTAACCTAATAAATGGCTGTCTCACTGTAATAAAGGGCTAGTGATCAGTCCAAATGATGTAATAAGATCAGAACATTTATAGAGCATTACTAAAACCTATTGGTAAAACAGCTCTTCATCCCAAAACAAGATCATTATTGAAATTATTTCCAACAAAAGGAGCAACTTTATATTGATCACAAGCACAAGACAGTTTGCAGATGTTGGAAATACAAAGCAACACACACAAAGTACTTGAGGAACGTAGGTCAAACAGCATCCATAGAAAACAGTTGACCTGAAAAGTGAACTAGAAGGGTCTCTGCCTAAAATGTAGACCGTTCACTCTTTTCCATCGATGCTGCCTGACCGGCTGAGTTCCTCCAGCATTTTGTGTTGTAACTTTATATTGATCCCAGTCCTGACGAAGGCCTTTGGCACGAAATGTTGACTCTTCATAGATGCTGCCCGACCTGTTCCTCCAGCATTTGTGTGTTACTCTAGTTACAGAAGCTTTACTAGCCAAGATCTAAACTTTGTAGTCTCTTCCAGGTATCATTGTCATTAACCAGCATCTTTTAACTACACTTCCATTAATCTGAAGGCATTTCAACTGATGATACATGCATACTCTGCTCTATCAGACTTGTCAATGCATATGACATGAAATTGGTTTCTGGGTAACAGTGCAAAGATAAAACCCTACAAATCATATAAATAGCCAAGGAACAACAAGGAAGCGTTCATGGACCATTCAGATATCTGATGGTGGAAGGGAAGAAGCTGTTCTTGAGTGTGAGTTTTCAGGCTTATGTACCCCCACCCCAATCATGGTAACAAGAGAACATATTCAGGACACTGAGGGACTGGGCTTGTATACACTGGAATTTTGAAGGATGAGAGGGGATCTGATTGAGACATATAAGATTATTAAGGGATCGGACACGCTGGAGGCAGGAAGCATGTTCCCGCTGATGGGTGAGTCCAGAACTAGAGGCCACAGTTTAAGAATAAGGGGTAGCCCATTTAGAACAGAGATGCGGAAAAACGTTTTCACCCAGAGAGTGGTGGATATGTGGAATGCTCTGCCCCAGAAGACAGTGGAGGCCAAGTCTCTGGATGTATTCAAGAGAGAATTAGATAGAGCTCTTATAGATAGCGGGGTCAAGGGATATGGGGAGAAGGCAGGAACGGGGTACTGATTGTGTATGATCAGCCATGATCACAGTGAATGGCGGTGCTGGCTAGAAGGGCCGAATGGCCTACTCCTGCACCTATTGTCTGTAAGGATCAACGATGCCTTCTTGAGGCACCGCCTTTTGATGTTATCCATTGTACTCATTTATTTAATTTGATTTGTTATTGTTCAGATATTTAACCAGAAGTCTTTGCTGCCCATCAGTTTGGTTCAGGTTCACTTTAAAACTGTTGTTGTTCCTCTTCGCACACTGTGTGGCAACCTTCCTATTTCTTTAGCCTTTGTCTTTTTTTTTTAAAAAGTGAGGTTGTTGCTAGCTCTACGCTCAACCCAACACAGATGCAAAGTGTACAAGGAGCCAGCCGGATTTGAACCTGGGTCCACTTCCCTCGAAGTCCAGTACAGATGTCACCTCACCGCTGGCCGGCTGCACCTTAAAACTATCCAGAGCCCCAGCTCAGGAAAACAGGAATCAGTATTTCTACCCCTGTTGACCACAAAAGATTATTGCAGCAAGGTCTACAGTCTACAATGGCTCTAACATAACCATACTTAGATTTTGTGTGAAATTCCACTGAGATAATAATGGACTTCATATCTAATAAAAGGCTATGAAATGTTGTATTTATTTTCAGAAACACTGTCCCGGATAATGAAATGACATGGAGTGCAGACTCCCTGTAGCTTTTCATATCAACATTCCTTTTCAACGGAGCTTGGCAGTTTCACAGCCAAGTGAAGGCACAGGGGCCAAGAAAATTAGTATTTAATTCTCAGTTGGGCAGAAAAATTGGAGAAAGATCGATCCTTGGAATCAAAGCTAGGCTAAAACACTAGATGGCTTTACTGCAAGTACCATAGATATTATAAACCTACCAAGGGACACACTGCATTAGTGTGCATGGGCTGAAGTGCAGATGGAATTCAGAACCCACTCTGAAGGTATGGGATTCTATCCCCATTTCTGTACTTGCATTGCACATTATCACACCCGTAACAGTGAACTAATGCTAAACAAACTACTTTTATCAGGAGGGGCAGGAGTCAAAGCTATCATTATCTTTCTAGAAAGCTTAGAAAGATGAGGAAGGCCAGAATCACATCAAATTTAATAGCAATATATGGTCACCAGTCTGGGAAAATCAAGGTGAAATTCTCTTCTGAGAAAAAGCAGTGCTGGAAAAGCACTGATTTGTGGGACCCACTCATTCTTCAACCTTTGTATTCCTGAGCTTAGCAAACCACATAAGCAGCCATTAAAAAACTCAATAACATGACTGGTAAAATAAAAGAACCAAAGCTACAGTTTGATATTACATTTACTCTATCCCATGACAGCATATTGCCTGATCCCAATATGTCTCAGAGTAACCAGCATTCACACTAAGGTGTGTCAAGCTTTCTTTTTACCTCTTATGAATTTAACCCTTTGCTCACCTCAAGGTTGGGTATGGATGCACTACCTGTTGCTACAAGTAACAGATGAGAAAATGCACTTGCAGACCTTGTAATAAATTCTAAGATGTAAAATGCCTATTATACTTTAAAAGCTTTAAATACAAAGACTTGTATTTAAAATACTTTTACATAACTCAACTAAGATGGGAGGTATAATCAGCACGGTTTCTGGAGTTCATGTAACGATGTGTTTCTAGTTTCTCTTTTTTAAATTTGTTATTTTGTGCAATTTTGATTGGGGCGGATTGGTTCTGCAGCCTGCAGTTAACAAATGACAGCATTACGTTGAATCCTAAACTGTTTCAATGACTTTGTGGGCTGGTGTTTTATATTGTGTCTTTTTTGCTCGTCTTTTTTTAAACCATTTGTGCAGTTTGCTCTTTTTGTCGCATGTTGGATGTTTTTCTTTGAATGCGTTCCATGGTGTGTCTGTTTCATGCCTGTGTGTGGGAATACAATTCTCAGGGTTGTACACTGTATACATAGATAATAAAAGTACTTTGAAATTTGAGATTAATACAGGTGTCCCCCATTTTTCAAACGTTCACTTTATGACAACTCGCTGTTACAAAAGACCTACATTAGTACTTGTTTTCGCTAACCAAAGAGGATTTTCGCTTTTACGAAAAAAAGACACCCGCTTTATACGCATGTTTACCCCGAGAAAGACTACAATGACCATGAAACATTGTGCGGGTAGTTGTTTGCGTAGGCGTGTACGGGATTTTTTCCCCTCCAAATCAACTTTGGCTCGCTGTCTTCCCGATTTTGATAAGTGAAACTCCACCGTACATACAATATTTCTACTTTATACAGGGTGTATATTTATCATATCATTCCTGCTTTTACTATATGTTAGTGTTACTTTAGGTTTTATGTGTTATTTGGTTTGAGTTGGCAGGTTATTTTTTGGGTCTGGGAACGCTCAAAAATTTTCCCATATAAATTAATACTAATTGCTTCTTCGCTTTACGACATTTCGGTTTACAAGCGGTTTCATAGGAACACTCTACCTTCGGGGGGAAACCTGTAAAGCATTTTTGTAGGATTAAGGTGACGCCTACTTTAATCCCATATTACAGTATATGCTGTGCACTAATAACAATACAAATGCTGGGAAAGACACCATCATGACAGGATATTCCCCAGGACCTTGAGGGAAGTTTGTGCAGAGATAGCAGGAGCTCTGACGGAGATCTTTCAGATGTCATTAGAAACAGGGATTGTGCCGGAGGATTGGCGTATTGCTCATGTGGTTCCATTGTTTAAAAAGGGTTCTAGAAGTAAGCCTAGCAATTATAGACCTGTCAGTTTGACATCAGTGGTGGGTAAATTAATGGAAAGTATTCTTAGAGATAGTATTTATAATTATCTGGATAGACAGGATCTGATTAGGAGTAGCCAGCATGGATTTGTGCGTGGAAGGTCATGTTTGACAAACCTTATTGAATTTTTTGAAGAAGTTATGAGGAATGTTGACGAGGGTAAGGCAGTGGATGTAGTCTATATGGACTTCAGCAAGGCCTTTGACAAAGTTCCACATGGAAGGTTAGTTAAGAAGGTTCAGTCGTTAGGTATTAATGCTGGAGTAATAAAATGGATTCAACAGTGGCTAGATGGGAGATGCCAGAGAGTAGTGGTGGATAATTGTTTATCGGGATGGAGGCCGGTGACTAGCCGGGTGCCTCAGGGATCTGTTTTGGGCCCAATGTTGTTTGTAATATACATAAATGATCTGGATGATGGGGTGGTAAATTGGATTAGTAAGTATGCCGATGATACTAAGGTAGGAGGTGTTGTGGATAATGAGGTGGGCTTTCAAAGCTTGCAGGGAGATTTATGCCGGTTAGAAGAATGGGCTGAACGTTGGCAGATGGAGTTTAATGCTGAGAAGTGTGAGGTTCTACATTTTGGCAGGAATAATCCAAACAGAACATACAGGGTAAATGGTAGGGCATTGAGGAATGCAGTGGAACAGAACAGAGAGATCTAGGAATAACAGTGCATAGTTCCCTGAAGGTGGAGTCTCATGTGGATAGGGTGGTGAAGAAGGCTTTTGGAACGCTGGCCTGTATAAATCAGAGCATTGAGTACAGAAGTTGGGATGTAATGTTAAAATTGTACAAGGCATTGGTAAGGCCAAATTTGGAATATTGTGTACAGTTCTGGTCACCGAATTATAGGAAAGATATCAATAAATTAGAGAGAGTGCAGAGACGATTTACTAGGATGTTACCTGGGTTTCAGCACTTAAGTTACAGAGAAAGGTTGAACAAGTTAGGTCTCTATTCATTGGAGCGTAGAAGGTTGAGGGGGGATTTGATCGAGGTATTTAAAATTTTGAGAGGGATAGATAGAGTTAACGTGAATAGGCTGTTTCCATTGAGAGTAGGGGAGATTCAAACGAGAGGACATGATTTGAGAGTTGGGGGCAAAAGTTTAAGGGAAACACGAGGGGGTATTTCTTTACTCAGAGAGTGATAGCTTTGTGGAATGAGCTTCCTGTAGAAGTAGTAGAGGCCAGTTCAGTTGTGTCATTTAAGGTAAAACTGGATAGGTATATGGACAGGAAAGGAGTGGAGGGTTATGGGCTGAGTGCGGGTAGGTGGGACTAGGTGAGATTAAGAGTTCGGCACGGACTAGGAGGGCCGAGATGGCCTGTTTCTGTGCTCTGATTGTTATATGGTTATATGTCAGGAAATCGAATCTTAAAAATAGTTTTCTACAAAGCTCAGCCACCTGAATTGAATGGGTGTGATCGATTGTTAGTTTCAGACTATCACAAGGTACTTTTAACAAGGATACAGGTACTTCCTCATAGTTCAAATTTCACTGAAAGAAAAAATAGAATACAGATTTATGTCCTACCTTGATTTCCTTTAGATCCAGCTGGTCCGGTTTGGATAATGGAAGAAAGAAACAAATTTATATTTAACAAACCCTTCTTCCTCCTAGAGAATTTATATACAACCTGCAGCATAATCTGTTGCCCAAAAATGAATCACACAAGGCTTTAGTAGCACTCAAGAACAAGGAATGATCCCCATTATGACAACTCTCTACACTCTAGGAATAACTCATTCACTGGAATTGCACAAGAGCAATTCATATTGTCAGGTATATTCTTTAAAGATCTCAGCTCCAACATGAATACCGTAGATTCTGGATTATAAGCCGCTACTTTTTTCCCACGCTTTGAACACTGCGGCCTTTACTATGGTGCGGCTAATGCATGGTTTTTTTTCATGCCGCCAAAAACATTTTGCCTCGTAACAGTAGACCAATAAAATTGATGAGTAGTTCACAGAGGTCCAATGAAATTGTACGACAAATCAAGCGCACTTTCACAATTAAATTATTGTAAATCAGTCATTTGTACTCACCCTCATCAACATGGAAAACACTCGAAGAAAAGCATTGTGCTGCCTTTATGGCAGTTATTTAGTTTATAATATTTTCGCTTAGTAATTCATTTGTTAGTATTTTCTAGTTAAAGTTAGAAGTGTTTTAAGTATATTTGTTTTCTGTACTACATCCCGGAATGCTATGACGTCACATCCGGTTTCGTCGCGTCTTGTGGGAAAATACCGGTTTGCGATAAACGGAAAGGAGGGAGCGAGCGCATTAGACCCGAGCGAAAACGCTGCACGCATATGATGCAGCTTTTAAGTTAAAGGCAATCAATAACTTTTCCTGGTAGGCTGCAGTATATATTTTTTTACCAGTCGTTAGGAGATATTGGAATGTTGTTCGTGCACTGTTCAGTAAAAAAGTATACGCAACGTAATTTGTGTGTTACCGATACGTATGTATATTTAAAAGTAACCATGTTACAGGCACAGTTCGAAAAAAAGCATTTGCAATATGTATTTGTTTATGTCACCATACGGATTTAATTAAAAGTTAAAAAATCCTCACGTGTAATATCTTTCTGTGTAAATATCTCATATTACAACGTGGGACACCTGCGGCTTAAAATCCGGTGCGGCTTGTACAAGTACAAAATTGATTTTCTTTCTAAATTTAGAGCCTGCGGCTTTTAATCAGGTGCGCTCTGTAGTCCGGAATCTACGGTAATTTGAAAACTTCCCAAATCTCAAATATAGATAAATGCCTCCATTTTTGTAGTCAGTGCGTGGCAATAAGTTTAACTGCCTCATACACAGACGGAGCTCCAGAAGAACTCAACCACCCTCCTCAAAGGACTAGATTTGTGACAGCACTACTTTCACTGAGCGTTTTAAGACTAACACTATATTCCGAGAACATCACACACACAAACAGAACAACATTACTTGAAGGTACAAGTCACTTACTTTTCCCACTGAAAAATATGACACTTTTAGGTCTCTTCACATCAACTTTGTCCGATATCTGGAAAACAACGCAAAATTACAAGCCCGCTCTCTGCAAATACAAGCATTAGATGCAAAATAGCCAATCCAGGAAATCAAACATTTAAAGGCAAAGATAAAGCAACATTTTAAGTCTTTCAACCCATGCACTAGAGGCATATTCATTCCCTCCATCACTAACCCAGTATTTGTTGTGTATGTATATTGTGTTGTGTATATTCACCCAGGCTACTAAGAAAGCCCCTTCTAAACCAGTGATCTCTACCTCAGGAGGACAAAAGCTTCTGGCACATAAGTACTAAGCCAAGCACCCTCCTGACTTGGAAATTCATTGTCATTCCTTCCTGAATGAGTCTATATCCTGGAATTCCTAAGAGAACACCACTGTAAGAGTACCTCCACTAGAACTACACCAGTTTGTCACCGATTTTCAAGGGTGGACAAAACAGTTTGGCTTTTCCTGGCAAGCCCAGAAAGTGATTAAATTACTTAAAAAAACCAAATTATATTTAACGTTAATATCACTGCACAATTAACACACATTTTCTTCCAGGTTGAAATAAAGCAGAAGCGATGAAACCAAAAATTTCCAAAATTAGTTTGTTAGGGCATATTCTGGAGATGTGGAATATAGCAAATATTAATTTCAACAGGAACCAGTCTTCAGATCTGAATATGGATTGTAGATTGAATTTAAAAGCAGCTTGGAACAATAGTCTTCCTGAAGCTGCATTGTAAATTGCAGAGCAGGAAACAGCCAACTGACCTGAAATGTCTCCACATACGTGAATGCAATTAACATGCCATTGTATGAGTATGACTCAGACCACAATCGTCAGCACTAATTTTAAGTGTGTTGGTGTGAAGACCCAGGTATTTGAAAAATTACATGCAACTCAAAAGCAGCATTATCAGGATCTTGTAACTATAGAAATTGTCCTGTCAGCTTGTTCTTTAATGTGCTGTAATGTTGAGTTGGGGAGTCTCTCTCTCTCTCGAGTGACTCCTAAGGCTTGTGTTTGCCCTGAATAGACTTTTATATCTACCAGCTGCACCCCGATGACTTTGTTCACAGTCGCGACACTAAGTCAAAAGCAATGGATGAAACAAAAAAAATCCAAAATTAGCTTAAAATATAGGTTTCGGTAAATACACTCCTAAATGGATACCTGCAGGAAAATATCTGGGATTCTCTCCTCTGGAGGGCTATAATTATTCAAAAAGAAATCAAATTTTTGGGCATTGGGGAAATCAGGTTTGGAAAGTGGACTGATATAACATCCTAAAACAGGGGTACCTGACCCTATTTTTATGCTATGGACCTCAGGTTGGGAAACCCTGCCTAAAGGGACAGAACAGGTTTGATGATTCACACGGCTGACATCTGTACCTATCAGGAAGTCTTCTGATATACCAGAATAACAGAGCCCCAAGGCTCCTTGGGTGTTCCTATTTTGAGCACAACACTATTTCAGAATAATGAGGCTCACAAATGGAAAGCTGTTTCAGAGAAATACTACATACAAACCTGATAGAATACTTCTTCAACAGTGCCTGGAGGAGCACTGAAGAAATGCAGCATGTTGTTAGGCTTCTGGATTCGATTTTTGGCAGCTTGCTTCACATTGGTGAATCGGTTATTACGATTAGTCGAATAGTCCTTGAAACTACAAGAGCCGTCTTCCAACTCAAATGACTGGCCAGGGACAATTACCTTTTGTTTTGATACACTGTGGGGGAAAGGAGGGGAAAAACCCTTAGTGGAAATAAAGGCAGAAGTTTAGCTACTGATTAGCGATCTGAACTGAATCCTGTGACTGTTTCAAATCCCACTAAGATTTAAGTACATAGCCAGTATCAGAAAGTGACCACAAAATTAGTTGTTCACCAACATCCTTACCAGACTGGCTAAAGATCCTGAGGAGGTAAAACTCAACTAACCTAGAAGTGAATTGCTAGGTCACTTCGCTCTGGGGCATTTGGCCTTGCCATCGACCTCCATTCTACAAATGACATACTTGGAAAATGTATTGGATCCAGCACAGCTGCCTTACCATACATTTATGTGCTGGTCAAACAGGAAGTTTTCAGTGTTTAGACACGTGAGGGCTCGGTCCACTGCAAATCCATCCCCCATTTCCACCATGGCAGCTCCAGGTTTGCTTTTTAGGAATTTAACCTGTAAATAGATTTGTAGTTGTTAAGTATTAAGTTGAAACATGAGTTTAAAAAAAATTCTGGGAAAAATAAACTTTTGGAGGGGAGACAGAAGAAATAGCAATTAGTCCACTATTCAAGATAAAACAGCTGAGAATTGAGACGGCAGAGACTGGAATGTGAAGCCAAAACAAACTGTTGGAAAAGTTCGGCAAACAAGCAACACGGGTAGCAGCAAAAGAACAGCAGACGTTTTGGGTCAAAATTCGGCTCGAGCCCAGCAGTTTATTTCTATTTGTCTACCACATTTTTGTAACAATATCTCCCAAATATGCTTCTTCACAAGCTCAAGATCACACTTAGAATCAATAGTTCAGTCTATATGATGCCATAGTTATTGCTTATTGTCACAGAGTGCTACAGCAGTTCAAGAGTGGTTTGCTCCTTTAAAGTAAACACACACCGGTACTTGTGCACATTTTATTCCATATCTGTACTTTAATTTTTAAGACGTTATGCTCCCCCCATCCCGATTTGGTTTGCTACTTTCCAAATACGAGATCTTCTGCTTACTGTCCACAGCTGTTGCTGATTACTTATTATCGCATTGTTAAGTAATTAACCTTTGATACTGGGCCAGCTACCAATCACTTGCATATTTGTTCGTTAGAAGCATTCTGTTAAGTCGAAGGAATTTCAATCAATATTTGACTACCTTTCTTGAGAACGTACAGTCTTTTTACATCAGCTCCTTGTGTTCTGTACTGTGATGGTGAATAATAAAACCGCCTTGTAACTACTCAGGACTGAAGTTTAGCTATCTGCCTAGCTTAAAATGGGGAAACTCTCGACTGATGGCACAATAACGTTGCTTATTCAGCAAAATTATTGAATGCTGTCTTTTATCGTTGTCTATCATTCCAACACACCACAGCAATTGCTAATATGTGTAAAAAAAATTACACACATGTAAATGTACATGGTGAACAAAGCTGACCCTTGATCTAAACTAAGATAACAGTGCAAAGAGATTGTAAACAATCATTAACAATTTCAAACTTCTTAAAAATAGACTAATGCAAATTCCCATGCAAACATACCTTATGCACATTTCCATAGAGACAGAAAATGTTGAACACTTTGTCTGGGTTCATTCTCTTAGTATCCAGCCCATACACGATCAGGACTGGGCTATCAGCGAGAGGACCATAATCACCATGAGGGGCAAGTGGTGGAGGTTGCTGTACTGAGGAGCCATACTGAGAAGAGTAGCGCCGTGAAGGTGGACCCCTACGAGGGCCTGCCACTGGAGGAGGTGGTGGTGGAGGACCCATCCCCCTGCCTTCATAACGATGTGGTGGAGTATAATCGTCGTCGTCATCGTCATAAAATCCATGGTATGAAGGAGGATAGCCATGACCTGGTCAAAGAGAAAGCAAAGCGTGGTCAGAAAGATAAGCTTGCAAAAGATATGCAATTTATTCTGAAAACTAGAAACGAACTTGTACTTTATGAGCAATGTAATTGCTTTGTAGAAATCATATGATCTCCACTTACATTAGCTTGATTCAGCACTGGTCTCCCACACTAAAAAACGGGCATTCATTTAAAATAACGTGAACACTATTTTATGGCGAATCTCAGCGACTTTTGGCTAGTGGCCAATGAAGTAATGAAAACAAAACACTTCATTAATCACCCTTTCTATTAAACAATCAGCGCAAACAATAGCTTGTAACTTCCCTTTGGCCTTGGAGGCTACAATGCAACAGAACTGAGGCACAGCAATGGGCCCATTGCTGAGAGCAAGCGAGAGCAGAGGTTCAATCAACTTAAGTGCTGGGCCGAATTGGAAAGGTTGGGTACAGGCTGAAAGAAGGCAGCTGGGCTCATGGCCCTTGAGCATACTTAAGGGCCAGATTGAAAAGATCGGGGTGTTGGGGCCCGAGGCAAAGGACATGTTTGCTGCGCCGAACTAAGGGCCCGTGAATAGACTCCTTGTTTCCCTTCGGTTCAGAATGCTATGTTTGCATGATTTTATTTTTCCTCTGCACATTGTGTGTTTGATGATCTTTCTTTTAATAAAAAAAATTCTTTTGGGTTTCTTTGTTTTGTGGCTACAAATCTCAAGGTTGTGTAATGTATACATACTTTGATAATAAATGTACTTCGAAAGTCATGAATATTCACTATTTTGTAGAATATGATAGAAGTTGAAAGCCAAGCTTGAGGTGAACAATACTGCTACAAAATTTGTAGATTCTAGAAGTTGGCCAATTCAGTTCCTGACAAATCAATACTATGTTTAAAACAGAATGAAGAAAATTTAACACAAGGGGTCAGCAACTTCAATACATCTGTAATTTAGGGAAGGTACTGCCTAAGTAAAGTGTGCCTAAATACCAAGGGAGACATCTGACCAAAGTTATCCATTAAAACATTTCAGAGAACCACATGAAATCTGATCTGCCAAAATATCTGAAGTTCACTTTGTCAACCATTACCAACTTAAAAGCCAGTAAATTTGGATTTTACTTTTCCAAATCTGGATTTAAAGGGAAGAAAGCAGGAAGGTTTTGTATTTCTGTTGAAACGAGTCCTACAATTGAGTTCAATAATTTTATTTTGCCCCAGGGGTACTGCAAACAAAAGGTCTGAGAGGACAGCACAGCCCCATTCCTGGGACAGGGTTACTGCACAACCAATTCCATCCTGTGCACTTGACAAGAGCAGCTAAATTCAGTGGATTTGGATCTCATCTTTCATTTTATGGCTTAATTTAGTACAGATATTATCCCTTTCTCAGCAAGGTCAAGCTCAAAAAGGGCAAACATTTAGGACTCTAAAGCAATCTAATCTTGAATATGAAGCTCCAGAGGTACTGAGCACGTAAACATTTTAAAATTCAAAATGGAAAGGAAGTTGTTCTTATTGAGTGCAGTTTTGGGCCACTTATCTAAGAAAGGATGTGCTGGCATTGGAGAGGGTACAAAAGACATTCACGAAAATGATTCCAGGATTGAAAGGCTCTGCTCACTGGTATTAAGAATGAGGGGTGACCTCATTGAAACCTATCAAATGTTGAAAGGTCTTCTCGAGTGGACGTAGAGAGGATGTTTCCTATGGTGGTGGGAGTCTAGGACCAGAGGACACAGCCTTAGAAGAGAGGGAAGTCCTTTTAGAACAGATTTGAAGAGGAACTTCTTTAGTCAGGGATTGGTGAATCTGCAACTTGTTGCCAAAGGCACCCTGGGAGGTCAAGTCTTCACGTATATTTAAAGCAGAGGTTGATAGATTCTTCATTAGTCAGGGCATGAAGGGATACAAGGAGAAGGCAAGAATCTGGGGCTGAGGGAAATGGATCAGCCTGATGAAATGGCAGAACAGACTCCATGGGCCGAATGGCCTAATTTTGCTCCCACATCTTGTTATGGTCCCATTGAAGCATAATACATAAAACTGAACACACTGTTTAGTAGAGGGATTTTTCTCTAGCATGATCCACTCACCAAAGCTGGATGGAGCATCGCCAAGCAAGGCAGGTGGTCTTGAACGCTTGCTCGGAGGCTCTGGAATATAAAGCAGAAAACTAACGAAGCCATTACATACAATGGGAATAAAGAAAAGCAGTAAAACTGTTACACATGAAGTCCCAACTGCAGCACAAGATTAAGTACCGTTCCCCAAGGATATAATACCAAACAGTTACTAGAAGTCAATTCGAAAGTACGCAGAATAAGACAGAACTAATACAGAAATGTCTACTTACAGCAGCGCTAGGGCACAAGGTCCAAGTGAACATTATCTTACCACTTTTATGCCTCAAACAGCAACAAATGGTTTGAAAGATGGCTCTCCATCAAACATACGGTTGCAAGAAGATTCAACACAGGCTTGAAACTTCAACCCTGCTTCATAGGTTTTACAGTACATGATCATAGAAACAAAAGATTACAATTAGAACATTCTTCTACACATCATAATCTTTATTTGCATTTAAGCTTACAGCACAGAGGAAATTACAGAAGAAACACATTAACATACGAAAGACTTGATGACCAGATCATGTGAGAAGTGATGAAAGGAAAGCTGTCTTCAGTGTTTGAACCCCAAGATGCAACGTTCAAATTTACTGGTTCATTTGATAATCTGTGTGCACATATCCTGAAGTGTCCAAGTAAATTAGTTTAAAATCAAGTGTCAGTTGCTTATGCAAATATTAACACCACCCATATAGTAGAATACAGTTATTGCATTATGGGCTGTGTTTCAGAATATAATCTATAATGTAAAACACAGATTTGAAATTTGATCTGCAAGTGAATATGGAATGCTAACGTGTCTGTATCTGACATTTAAGCCGTATTATGGGGTCTAACTGATCAAACGCAGCCAGTGACCGTATCTGCAAAAAGCTTGAATTCAAAGTTCAGCAGAACTAAAGTATTTGAGCAGTTTAGAAAAAAAGCAACTGGAATGAATTAATCCGTAGATTCAATCTATTTATATTTCACCAAAACTGAGCTGAGGTAGCCAAATTTCAGGACCGATTGGGAAGCATATACAGAACCAACTGGGACTTGCTTTCTAACATTACTTTCTTGCAACCTTGACTGGAAATTTGCAAGCTGTAGGGAGGGCGAGGTCAGGCTTGGCTTCAATGTCAGCAAGCCACTGTCTGTCTGCATATCCCCTGCGGCTTTTCAAACTCAAGTGCAAATAATTTACCGGTACTTTATGCAAAAACAGTAAATCTACCCTAAAGCAAACACTGACGCGAAAAGTAGGGAGTTCACGCAGCTCTCTAACCAAATACACCCAAACCTGTTTTTAAAAAAAATACTGCCGCAAACTATTGACTACAACATAAAAGGATGTAATGCTGAGGCATTGGTCAGACTGCTCGGAGTATTGAGAGCAGTTCTGGACACCTAATCTAAGAAAGGATATGCAAGCATTGGAGAGGTTCCAGAGAAAGTTCACTGGAATGATCCAGGGTTAAGGTATGAGGAACTTATGATGGCTCTGGGCCTACATTTTCTGGAGATCAGAAGAATGAGCGGAGAATACTGAAAGGACTGGATAGAATGGGGATTCTAGGAACAGAATACACAACCTCAGAATAGAAGGACATCTATCTGGAACAGAAATTCTTCCTAATCTCTTTAGCTAGAGGGTGTTGAACCAATTGGCTCAGACAGCTATGGAGGCCAAGTTATTGAGTGTATTTAAAGGTCTTGATTAGTAAGCGTGTCAAAGGTTACAGTGAGAAGGCGGAGAATAGGTTGAGGGGACAAAAAAATCCGACATGACAGAATGGTGGGGCAGATCTGATTAACCAAATGGCCAAATTCTGCTCTTGAGCCTCAAGGTCAAACAACTTGACTGCCAAGGAAACTTGACATTTTCTGAAGTTCCAGAGGTCAATGAATCTTTTAACTTTCACTACCTAGTCAACTGCGGAGTCTCAATCACACAAACAATCAAGGCAAATGACGATTTTTTGGCAAGGGTTGGAGGACTAGAGGAGGAAAGCAATGGATGGAAAAGATCACCCACCATCACACAAGCAGAGCTGACATGAAGGGCGATCAGTTTATGTAGAGGTTATCTGCATAATATAGAGTTAATCTAATATAGAGGGAAATCTATCACCGTTATTAACCAAGTAACCAATTTTGCTATTGCTCTAATTCCCATAAGGGTATGTTATTAAATTGGGATTAGCATTTCAAAGGTTTAAAGGTCCAATTTAATGTCAGGGAAATGTATACAATATTCATCCTGAAATGCTTTTTCTTTGCAAAACATCCACGAAAGCAGAGAAGTGCCCCAAAGAATCAATGACAGTTAAACGTGAGAACCCTAAAGTATCCCCCCAGCACGCAAATGGCAGCAAGACAATAATACCCCCTCCCCCAGCAAAAAAGCACATCCACTACTGAGCCCAAGCTTGAGCTAAGCGACAGCAGACACAGACCTTGCAGTTACCTCAAAGACTATCACACTTCATCTGGCATTCGACAAACCACAGGTCCTCTGCATTTCCTCATCTTTCTATTTTGGAGTGCTCAAACTTCTATCATTTATGACTTACAGATGGAAATTACATCTGCTCAGTAACATCTTTTATCCATTCCATGGTAATAGCACCACCAGGGCTCTCAAGTAGCTCATTTCAGTTAAGAGTTCACATACCCACAGAGGTTTGGCTGAACTTTGAAATTCTGCTCATGCATTTCACGGTCACTGCTACGTTCAAGCCTGCATGATTTATAAAGGCTATATAAACCCAAAAAAGCATCTTACAAGACAGAAACCAGTCAGGGGATAGCTAGGAACCATTAATCATTTGCCATTTCAGAAATGGTATCAGAGTTGGCAGAAATAAAGTTGGTCCAGATATCAATTGGTTGCAAGATCTTCCCTCCTCAGCCTATCCTGCAAGATGCTTTTGGGTGGGGAGAAAAACAGCCCAGCTGAAAACTAAAGGCCCTTAATATCACC
Source organism: Hemitrygon akajei (assembly GCF_048418815.1). Classification (NCBI taxonomy): domain Eukaryota; kingdom Metazoa; phylum Chordata; class Chondrichthyes; order Myliobatiformes; family Dasyatidae; genus Hemitrygon; species Hemitrygon akajei. Next base: position 32,047,670 of record NC_133148.1, read on the forward strand.
AGAAGTCAGTGATATATTAGAAATGTGATTGAAGAGAAAATTACTGAATGTGAGAAATAAATAATTCACTCCCTGCCCATACATATATAATGGAACATAGACAATTGGATCGGCATATATTTGTATACATAAGCAGAGGCATCTCAAAGGATGAATCTCAGGACAAACCTGGAAAAGCATTTGGGACTTGAGGTGATAATGTTCAAAACAGGTAGAGGCAACATAAAATCCATTACCATTGGACTGAAATTAAGAAAGTGCAAATACTAGTGTAGCTTGCTATAGGAGCACCATGTCACTGTTTCTCTTGTGTCACGTTGTTACTTTGGGACGTTCAGTAAACAGATCGATTTTCCTGCTCACCAGATTTGAGCTGCACAAGATGGAGCAGCTAGTCATCAGTTTGAACATTACTCCTCCCTGCACAAATACTAGTCAACCTGCCAATTCCACCACCCCTGCATTTGTTTATTCCATAAGTTTTCTAATGAAGTTTGGGAAGGTTATTTATATGCCAAGCTCTGTATTAGCTTCGCCAAAGGAAGTTCTACCTATAAACAAAGATGAATGTTGTATCTTTGGATCAAACAGGAGACCGTGGGATTTCATTGAAGAACACTATGCGATGCCTAGAGTATGATAACTAATGACAAAGATTCAAATGGAATTAAGTGGAAACCAGGATATTTTCCCTACCCAAATCACCCAGATAATTGCACAACACAGCTTAATGGACAGTGGAGGCAGAAGTGCACATCACACTCAAAAGGAATGATACAAAAGCCAGGAAGTGGGAGCAATGCCAACAGCTCCACTTTTTGGCTGGCTTTGACATGCACTGAATGACTGAGGTCTGGGTTGGCAATCCTCCACAGGGACAACCTCTGGGATACATGCTTGGTGTTAGACTGCTCTGTCACCAAGACAATGAGGTACTGGAACAAACAGCACTTAGCTGATTTTTAAATACCATTATTCTACTATTTATTTATTGAGATGCAGTGTGGAATAAGCCCGTTTGGCCCCTTGAGCTATGCCCATCCAGCAATCCTGATTAAACCCTAGCCTAATCATGGGACAATTTACAATGACCAATTAACCTAACAACCAGTATGTCTTTGGACTGTGGGACAAAACCCAGAGTCACGGTAAAAACGTACTAACTCCTTAAAGGCAGTTTGGGGGGGGGGGAATTGAACCCAGGTTGCCTGTACTGTAGTGTCATGCTAACCACTAGGCAACCCTGCCACTATTTCCCCATCTCCCATTTTAAAAACTTCTCATCTTATGCCTCCCACTCATCAGGATTATTACACTGAAGCAATTTAAGTCTCAGATGTCTTATATGCACTTTTACCCTCCTTTCAGCTTATGGAAGGTTTTTATATTTGGAAAAGCATGAGAGCCTGAAGTTACTTCCCATTACAAGTTTTTTTTGCCCATTCCACCGCAAATAAACAATTGCAATATTTCAAGTTTTAGTTACCTGTCATTTAAATAGTCCGTTAAAATTGATTCTCAAAGTACAACGAATGAAAAGTGACATGCTGCTCCATACGTGACAAAAGGATGACAGAAATTGAAATGCTGGGCATTATAAATTCCAACTGTCCAGTTTTTAATGTTTTGCTACCCTCATGCTCTGCTTATATACCCTTATCACTGATGTACCTGCTTACAGATGGTATCAGAAAGACTTCTCCTGAAGTAAAAGGCTCTCTGGCTGTAGAATTGTCTGTCAAGTGGAAGGAACCTTCATTGATTCTGTATGACTGGAGTATTTAATGCAAAATAGCATCTGTACCGGTGGAATAAAAACCTACAAGGTCTCAGTGGACATGAGAAAGTGTCACATTTTTCTGCAGCTAATAGGGAGAGGAGGCTTTGTAGATGAATGATTTCAGTGTCTTCATCTTGTTAGAGGTTTCGTGAGGTAGATTGACAGAGAAAACGGGAAATATTTGAGGTGAATTATTCAGGTATTTCATGGTCTTGACAGCTTGAAGAACGTCCTCGCTCAATTATGTTTTCTTGTGAGTACAGTGTTGATCACATGGATTATTTCTCCCTCTCTCCTTTTGCGCAGTGCTAGCTACGTGACAAGCTGTGCGTGCAGCCGACGTCCAGCGTTGGTAATGCTCACCGTTACGAGTGTATATACAAATGAGCGTCTTGTATTGAAGTCAGTGAATAGAGGCTGTTGAGGAAAGGCTGAAGGTTTGCCGTATGAGGAGGATAAGCTTCCAGCAACCTTCGATTTCTGGTTAGCACACTGGCATTGATAGGCACTTCAGAGAAAACCAAGTTTCAACACTTTTAAACAAACGGGAAATAATTCTGGTACCATGTTCCAATTGCTGGGGACATTTTCATCAGAAGAACACAAGACTGACAATATTAAGGGGATACTATTGCTGAATTAGAAATATCTACCATCATAGTTCAAGGTAACACCAAATAAAGACAGCCGTTGTTTAATCCCCTTTTAGATTTGTTTGTCCAATCTCAAGGCTCCCTTTAATAGCAGATGACTGAAGGGACAGTGTAAACAAGGTGATCCAGAGTACTTGGCAGATCCCATTCTGTGAAGAACACTCAAAACTCCTACAGATAAATGATTTCTATTGTGGAAATACTGAGAAGGGTGGAAACCGTGAGAAACTAAAATGCAAGCAAGAAACACAGAATTAAAAAAGGTACTAACCACAAAGTACACTGCAGATGCTGTGGTCATACAACAAGCTGGAGGAACTCAGCAGGTCAGGCAGCATCAGTGGAAATGAGTGATCAACGTTTTGGGCCGAGACCCTTCATCAGGACTGAAGAAGACTCCCTCTTCAGTCCTGATGAAGGGTCTCGGCCCCAAACGTTGATCACTCATTTCCACGGATGCTGCCCGACCTGCTGAGTTCCTCTAGTTTGTTGTACGTGTTAAAAAAAGGTATTACTCTGTAATTAGCCCACTTTGACAGGGCAGCAAAGGACAGTCATGAAAATAGCATTTATACATACAATACATTCATTTGCAGAATCTTCACCCTTCAAGATGCTCGAAGATCTTGGGCGAAGAGAGCGAAATATGAAAAATTGCAAAAAATGTACGGCGTGTCCTTGCTCTGATAAGCAATGAGGTGAGAGGTTATTGCTCCGACAAATCAGTAGAAAATTGATAGGCATCTTTGTTGAAATCCATACTCAGAAAGTGAGATTGAATATCTGAAGAATTGAGGTGACCACAAAATGAATTCCCTCACTTCACGCCATTGATGAGCGGCTAAAAATAGATAGTAGTCAGACTGGTAGTCACAAGTACATCTATGTAAGAACCCATGTTGAGATATTGTGAAGGTGTTTTAATATATTCCGTATTAATTAAATGCAAAGTATTGAAATCTCAGAATAACATTTTTAATGCAGCTAATTGGAGAAAGCTTTAGTATGCAAACCCTGAATCAAATCAAGCAGCTTATTGTTACTGACCAATCATGAACTGTAAACTTTTAAAATTCATAAGACTGGAAACAAGAAAGAACACTCACTGATAATAATGGTATCTTAAAACTATAAATCAACATCATACCAAATTCACAAACAGCTCATTTTAACAGTACACTACTGGCAAAGTAATTGTTTATTACCATGAGTTTGCATTTGTTAAAACCCAAACAGAAAACTACTAAATTTGAAACTTTCAGTTACACAAAGAGTTAATCAACTGTTCACAGGGAATAACAGGACAAATGTATTATAGAAATATTTAGTAATGCGTTCCCACGTGGAAATAAATTTAAGTTCATTATACTAAAAATTCACAATAATCATTGAAAAATCCCCTGAGGTGTGTAAGCACTTGAACTGCAGAAGACAAGTCATTTCAGAAATTCAAGCAGAGTAGTTAAGCCAAATCTTACTAGCCTCAATTCCCAAAAACACAGCGCTGACTGCAGTGTTATCACTAAAATTTCTATCGAACATTAGAGCACAAATTGTTTGTAGAATCCCTTTTTAAACTAAAAAGGTTCAGTTGTAACCTGCCAATTAGTCAGTTGCCTCGACAGAACATTTGATCTGTACTTTAAAGGCACTGGTAAATGCTTGGAAATATTTTGAAATTATGAATAAAGTGTAATGCAACAAGTCTGAGAAAAATATTAAATTAAGATGGAATACTGATAGTAAATTGCCTCCAGTGATATCCAAGGAAGCAAACAATGCGGTGTATAAACATTTTTCCTATACAGTGAAAACCCAATTATGACAAGTACAATTCAGTGCAAGTAGCTCTCACAATGCAGTATATGTATTTAGATATTGCTGTGAGCAGATGTATAGAGATTCAAATATGTCCAGAAAGAAATATATCAAAAGAAAGCTTTGCATTTGGCTACGTGCTGGAATGACAGCTATATTATCACCTTGCTCACACCAATCATTAACTGTACTCTCTTCCCCCCCCCCCCCCCCCAATGTGGCAGGACCAGATAACCAATATCACCAGTGCTGGAAGCTTACCTCAGTGTAGACTCAAGATTTAACCTTTGACTTTCAACCATTATCTAAGAGATTAGGGCCAATGTTAACAAAAACCTTTATCCTATAAACTGTCATTGAGTTAGTAAATTGCAAAACGGGCAAAGGAGTTACAAAAAAGACGAGTACTTCTTGTTCCTCGATTTTACTTTCTACCAAGCATTATAGCTAAACTGTATGAGTCCAAATTACAGGATGCATCCCAAGACTGAAGGAAATAATTTTGTTTAACTAAAATGACACCTGAAGATGCCTCAATGTCACAATGTCTATTGCACATCTGAAAAAGATGACAGCAAATATGTTGATTTAATAAGTGAGATATTAACGCTTAGCTAGGGAAAAGAAAAACTTGAGAGCCTAAAGACTCCAGTGGATAACAGAGAAGCAACAAAAAATGTTATTCAGTCTCGCTAATATTCAAATCTTAACAATGAAGTGTCGGTGCTGAATCTCCACAACTATACCTAATCCCAATTCCTATGATAATCAAAGTAACAAAGGTGCTGAAATGTCACGGAAGCTGTGGGACAGATGGCAGGAGTGCTGGGGTGTGGGTACAGACACACCCAGCCAAGACACCAGGGAAGGCCATTTGATTCCAAACAATTGGCTTACTGTTTATTACAGAATGTCTCTCTGGTGCTTCCTGCTCCCTCCCCTCTCCCTTCCTCTTTTTCCAACCAGGATTCCCTGCTTCCTGCCCCCTTCCCACACTCAGTCCACAAATGAGAGCCATATCAGAGTCAGTTTTACCACTCACATATAGCACAAAATCTGTTTATTTTTGTGGCAGCAGTACAGTGCAATACATAAAATTACTACAGTACAGTGCAAAGGTCTCAGGCACCCTAGCTAAATATATGTACCCAAAAATTTTGCACAGTACTGTATATAACCTGCTATGTCAAAAAAAGGCAAACCTTTATAAGACTAGTTTTTAAATTAAGTCTTCAAATCAAAAAGAGCAGGGAATAAATGAAAAATGGCTTCATTCACATGAAAATGTACTTGGACTGAGGAACTCCACAGCAATTCCACAGCTTCAATTTCTTCTCCCTTTGGGATGCACTAAGACTTTGAAAACACTATAGTTTTCACTTAAAGCATATGATATTCTTAACGTATCACATCGCTGACTATCTTTAATAAATCAACATGCAAAAGATTTGAACTGTAGCTGAAACCTACACTAACATGTCAGTATTGAAAATAACATGGATTACAGAACAAGTTACTGACTTCAGAGGGGGAGAAGAGCAATGGAGAGGAAGAACATTTCTTCAGTGAAGTTAAAATTAACCATGGAGATAACTTGCATCTAAATATGTCCTAAGCTGGAGAAACTTCAGTTCCCAGGTATTTCACAGCATAGCAACATAGAAGAGTTTCCACATTGCTATGTGGAACAGATGTACAAGGAGAGAATTCCAGAGCTTGGCCAAAGTTATATCTGAAGTAGCAGGAATTAGGGAGTTACACGCACAAAATGCTGGAGGAATTCAACAGGCCAGGCAGTATCTATGGCAATCTATGACATTTCGGGCTGAAATGCTGACTGCAGTTTTTTTCTCCACTGATGCTGCCTGGCCGGCTGAGTTCCTCCAGCATCTGCAGATTTTCTCGTCTGGACTAAGACAGTTGTTAACACCCAACAGCCCAGAGGCAGAGGTGTGGTTTCCAAAGAGTTGTAAAATGATACAAAACTGAGGGATTGAGACATACTTGTTCATCTGGCTACCACCAATGGCAAGAGTATAAAAAGCAGTTCACCTTTAGCAAATTGGAAAAGTACCTAAAAAGTGGACAAATTTAAGTGCTAAAATGCCAACTTTGTTCAAAAAATTCAGACTGACAGTTTGCATGTATCAAACCAAATTTGAATTTATCCCTATATTCTACATATATAAATAAAACTAAGACATACTTGGCCCTGCACTCTAATTGACAATGGCTAAAGGTCAGAGGTTCCGATATAGGTTTGCAAACAGAAACAAATTTGAATAAAAGCAGGATGCAAAGATCAGTTGTGCAAGAGAGAATACCGGCAACACACTTATACATGACCTTACCTGGTCTACCAGGGTTAGGGTTTACATAATCCCAGGTATCAGCATCATTCTTAAAGACATTCAGACGGGTTGGCTGCAACAGAATACAAGTTATTTACATCTGAAAGAAGTAACTTTGAAGTGACAATGGCCCAGAATTTACTGAGCCAAACTTCAAATGGTTAACAAAATCAAAATCACCCCAGGGAGGCTAATAATATGGCTGTTAGAATGAGGGCAGCACGGTAGCGTAGTGATTACAACACTTCACAGTACCAGCGACCCAGGGTTAAATCCCCACTGCAGTCTTTAAGGCATGTGTACGTTCTTGCCATGGCTTTTCTCCGGGTGCTCCGGTTTCATCCATAGAAGCAGAGAAAAACTACAAAACAATACAAGCCCTTTGGCCCACAATGCTGTGCCGAACATGTACGTACTTTAGAAATTATCTAGGGTTACCCATAGCCCTCTATTTTTCTAAACTCCATGTACCTACTTCCAAGCATCTTAAAACTGTGCCCTCTTGTGTTAGCCATTTCAGCCCTGGGAAAAAGCCTCTGACTATCCACATGATCAATGCCTCTCATCATCTTGTACACCTCTATCAGGTCATCTCTTATCCTTTGTTGCTCAAGGAGAAAAGGCCAAGTTCACTCAACCTATCCTATTCATCCTTTCAGACAGACACAGAACATGACTTAAGAGGAGCAAGGAAGATAAGCCAAACTGTGTTGCTGAGCAGAGAAATCTTGGGATCAAGTTCATAGCTCCATGATAGTGGCTACACAGCTCGATACAGTGGGTAGGAAGGCTCATGGAATGCTTGCCTTTATTTTGCTACTTTCTAAAACTCTGGTTAAGCCACATCTGGAGTACTCATACAGTTTTGGTTGCCCCACTATATGTTAAGGCTTCATAAAGGGTGCAGAAGAGGTTTACCAAGATGCTGCCTGGTTTAGAAGGCCATGTGCTATCACGACAGGCTGGACAAACTTGGGTTTTTTCTTTAGAGCAGCAGAGGGAAAGGAGCTGTTCCTGCCTCGTCTTCCTCCTGCCTGATGGCAACAATGAGAACAAGGCATGTCCTGGGTGGTGCTGATCCTTAATCTCACAAGTTTCTGCATCCTACTTCGATCTTGCACACTATCTTCCCCAGATAGTGATGCAGCCAGTCAGAACGACCTCCACAGTACATTTGTAGAAGTTTTTGACAGTTGACAAACCTAATCTCCTCAAACTATTAATGAAATATAGCTGCTGTTTTGCCTTCTTCATAACTAAATCAATATGTTGTATCCAGGTTAGGTCTCAAGAGATGGAGAAACCCAGGAACATGAAATTGCTCTCTCTCTCCATTACTGATTCCTCTGAGGATTGGTTTGTGTTCCCTCATCTTATCCTTTCTGAGGCCCACAACTGGCTCTTTGGTCTTGCAAGGTTGTTGCTGTAGCAACACTCGATGAGCTGGTACCTCTATAAGGTTCACCAATTCTGAGGCACTTGTAATTATTACATCCCCTCTATATTGTGACTGTGAAGCATAGTATTAACTTGCTATGGTTTCTTCAGTTCAGCCTTTGCCCAACCAATAGAAGGAAGAAGGCAGCAAAAATACGTTAAGATCACTCAACTCAAAAGACAAAAGAAAGATACTGCTGTTCCTTCATTGTTGCTGAATTTAAAAACTGGAACACACTGTCCCTTGGCACTTTTTGAATCCACTTCACCACCTGACTGCTGCTGCTGCTCTGATAAACCTCACCACCGCCCTAGCAGACTAATGCTTGCCCCGACAGCAATAGGCAAACCCTACCAATGAATAAACACAGTAATTAATTATGATGCCTGTTGGAAGATTAGTGTAATGCATTAGGATTTTGTAAGAAAGCTTAAAAAAATTCTTCAGCAGCCAGTTGCAAAACAAGTGATTGCTGGAAAGATAAGGCCCCAACAGCTAATCTTAGCTATAATTAAATCAGGCTGTCAACGTTCCTTGTCTGGGTTTGCAAATGTAGAATATGGTGCCTCTCAAAAATATTCAGCTCCCACAACTATTTTCACATTTACTGTCTCATTTTCTAAATTTAAAATACATTGAAGTTGGAAATCATAAACAATGAGAAAGTCTGCAGATGCTGGAAACCTGCAGCAAACGCACAAAATGTTGGAGGAACTCAGAAAGTCAGGTAATGTCTATGGAAATTAATAAACAGTTGTAGGATTACTTTGAGCCAATCTAGAAAACATTGTGCATCACATCAAATCTAAAGAAAAATTCAAAAATAATATACAAAAAATGAAAAACCAGAATTAAGAGGCCGAGAAAGTGTTCATTCCCTTTGTGATGAATATGCTAACTTTCCTCAGGTGCAATATACAGTGCCAACTCATCCAATTTGTTAATGCAGAAAACTGGAGGATTATCTTTTTAAGAATAAATATGCCTTCTCTCTGTAAGGTCCAACAGTATAGACTTTCAACAGACCCAACCAAATGAGGACAAGAGAGCATCCAAGGCAAGTCAGGAAAATGATAATGGAGAAGAATAAATCTGGAAAGGGTACAGACCACCTCAAAGGCACTGAATGTACCTGAGCTCAGTGCAGTCCATCTTGAAAATACGGAAAAATATGAAACCACAGCCACGCTGCCTATGTCAGGCCGCCCCTCCAAACTTAAGACACGGAAGAATGGCACTTCTAAGAGGCCACTGTGATACCAAATCACTGAATAAGCTGCAGAAGTCAGTGGCCACAACTGGAGATGAAGTTCATGGCTCTACAAATTCCAAGAACTTGCACAAAGGGCATTTATGGACAAATGGCAAGGAAGAAACTAGCTTAAAAAAAAGCATTTCCTTGCCCATAAAGATTATGCAAAGCATCACTCAGAAGACACTGTAAAGATGTGGAAGGTCTTGTGGTTGGATGAGACTAAAGTGGAACTTTTTGATCTCAACACCAAGCTGTACGTGTGGCGCTAATCTACTACTACGCATCAGCTAGGTAACACCATCCCTACTGTAAAGTATGGTGGAGGGAGAATCATGCTATAGGGCTGCTTTTCAGCAACAGGGACTGGAAATCAGGATAGATGGAAAGATGAATGCTGCTAGAGACCCTAAATAAAGACATGCTAGCCTCTGCCAGATAGCTTAGAGAGGAAGCTTGTCTTTCATCAGGACAACATCCCAAAGCACACTGCCAGAGCAACTACAGAGCGGCTTCAAATGAAGAACCTAAAATGTCCTTAAGTGGCCTAGGAGTCCTGACTTTAACTCAATCAAACATCTCTGGCGAGACCTCAAGATTGCTGCCCACTGCCCAACTACCCCAGCACAGCATGAGCAATTTTGCAAGGAGCGGGCAAATCTGCTCCATCACATTGTGCAAAACAAATTGACTACTGGCTGTAATAGCTGTAAGGGGTGGTTCAACTAAATACTCAAAGGGGGATGAATACTTTTAAATTGCTGACAGTTTTTCAAGGTTTACGATTTTTTTTTCTGGGCTCTAGTGTGGGGAAAAAGGAGCATGTGATTCACAAATAAAAATTATCAGTAAAATTGATCAAAATCCTTGGTTGTAATACAGTACTCATCTACGTGAGCAATGGATTGGGGGCTGAATACTTTTTCCAAGGCAATGAATATATATGCATGACAAGTAGCTGCCATTAGAACCACATCCACAAATCCAAGGAATATGGAAGGAAGAAGTTGGTGCTGAGGAGAGAAAGATACATTATGTATAATTACAGGTAGCTGCATCCCATAAAGACTCACCTTTGCATATTCTATTTTCAAAGTACAACAACCAGAATAAATATCGGCACCATTAAGAGATGCTTTGGCCTTCTGTGCGCTTTGAACAGAGTCAAATGTATAGCAAATCAAGGAAAACACCGTTACATATATATTTAACACAAATGACAATATTTTCAACAGCTCAAATACTAAACAGAATCCCACAAGGGATTTATTTGGTAAATGCATTATCCTACCCTGCTCTTGATCAATTACTGGAAAAACTGAGTGAACTAGCAGTTGTTTTCAGTGCAAAGTACTGTAGTTTGGCAAGTTAAACCAGAACAGGACTTAAATGTAAATATCAGAGTCAGGGAGAATACTGTAGAACAGAGAGATACTGGAGTACAACTATAGCTCCATGAAATTGGTGACACGGGTAGAGAGGGTTGTACAGCGGGATGACACAATCCACCTGCATCAGATGATGATGGAATATGAGAAACAAACAAGATCTGCAGATGCTGGAAATCAAATACACACAAAATGCAGGAGGAACTCAGCAGGCCAGGCAGCAGCTATGGAAGAGTAAACAAAGAACGTTTCAGGTTGAAACCCCGAAACGTCCAACTGCTTACTCTTTTCCATAGATGCTGCCTGCCTTATGAGTTCTTCCACGCACTGCGTGTGTATTACATGGAATGAGAGTTGAGGAAGATTGAGACATCGAGACAAATGAGGAAGGCGAGTGAGGGTTCAGTGCCGACTGTCTTCCCTTTGATTGCTGCCAGAGAAGGAACTGTGAGCAGCCTACCAGTGTGTGGAAGCTGGGTAGGCCTCTGTCTTGTGCAGTGTCCTTCTCTTTCAGTGAAGGATGACATTACCGTGGTTCTGTTCTATGGATTGGACTGCAAGTTTATGGACAGTGGACTCTTTCAGATTTATGGTTTTTATATTTTGTGTTTTCCCCCATTCTTTCCCTTTTTTTGTGCAGAGGGGGGATTTGGTGTTTGATGTTCTTGTTCCATGTTGTGTGGGGGTTGATTCACTCTGAACAACTTTCATGTTCTTTGTTTTGTGGTTACCTGGAAAAAAGGAATCTCACGAGTTGTATGAATACATAGTTTGATAATAAATGAACCTTTGAGACATCATGTTACAGCTGTTCAAAACATTAGTGAGACTGCACTTGTGTAGCCTGTGGTAGCCGAACTATAGGAAGGACAATATTGAGCTGGAAGGGGTACAGCAAACATTCACAAGTATGCTGCTGAGAGTTAGAAGTTATTATCCCATGGCTCGTAGGAGGCTGAGCAGTGACTTACAGAAAGTACACAAAATCTTGAGGGGGAGACAAGGAGGCAAAGATGATTAGTGACCATTACTCGCTCTCCTCCTCCCCCTCACACACACACACAAAGGGTACTGTGTAAATGGAATGAGTTGTCAGAAGAAATAGTAGAAACAGATCCAATTAAGCATTTAAAAGGCATTTAGACAGGAACACGGATAGAAGAGGCTTAGAGGGAAATAGGCAGAATACAATAAACGAGGACAGCACGAGGAAATCTGCAGATGCTGGAAATTCAAATAACCACACAAAATGCTGGTGGAACACAGCAGGCCAGGCAGCATCTATAGAGAGAAGCGCTGTCCACGTTTCGGGCCGAGACCCTTCATCAGGACAAGCTAAGGTAGCTAATTAGTCAGGCTGGACAAGATAAAGAGCTTGCTTCCACTCTGAATAACCATGGATCACTTTTCCTGACAGGTTTACAAACAGATAAACTACAGTACATATCTTTTTGTTGATGTTCATTTGTCAAACCTAGAATGTAGGGTCACAGACCCCAAACCAAGAGGAGGAAACCAAATTCAAGTATCTAACAGTGCTCGCCAGCAAGTAATACTCTGAAGGTGTACGAAGAACGATCAAATGGGAATGCATAGAGGCAAAGAAATGTAATTTTAAAGCTATTAAAAATAGACCAATTGCTTCAATTAATTTATCCAATAAGAAGTACATGAACTTCCCAGTTTGGGTTCTCTTCTATGGTTACTAACTTAAAATTCACGGGACGTCAGAGTTACTCCCCCTACATTTCAAAATTCTCAAATGTTCCAGATGATTTTACTCCTGTTTCCATTTTTTTCTTTAAGTTATCTTCTGTTTATTGTCATACTCTCGCTGCTGCCTGCAAGGAGTCTGCAATTTCTCCCCATGACCTCATGGGCTTCCTCCAGGTGCTCCAGTTTCCCCCCACAGTCCAAAGACATACCGGTTGGTAGGTTAATCGGTCATTGTAAATTGTCCTGTGATTATGCTTGCATTAAATTGGGGGACTGCTTGGCAGTGTGGCTCAAAAGGCCAGAAAGGACTTTTCCACACACATCTCAATAATTATAAAATAAATATTACCATCCTCTTTAATAAAGCAGGCATTTAAACTTGCATCAATAAAGTAAATGCATTTACTTCTCTGCTAACATCCAATCTCCCCTCCGACATTCTGAACTTACTGCACCCTTATGGCTTTCCTATTTAAAAAGTCTAGAACAGTCTGTATATTCAAAGGGTATAACGCCAACATTTGCCATTTAATTTATAAAACGAGCTGTAGCATCCTGACAAGGCAGTGGAAACGTTTCTTGTTCTTTTCAAATCCAGGATAAGAACAGAAAATGCAGGAAAGAAAGTCAGATACAGGTATCCCCCGCTTTACAAATGTTCGCTTTATGCCACTTCACTTTTACAAAAGACCTACATTAGTAATCTGTTTTCACATTACAAAGAAGTTTTTGCTTTTATGAAAATTTTTCCCATATAAATTAATGATTCTTCACTTTACGCCATTTCGGCTTAAGAAATGTTTCAAAGGAACACTCTACCTTTGTAAGGGGGGGGGGGGGGGGAGAACACCTGTTATCACCTTCACCCAAAACGTTAAGATGTTTCTCTTCACGGATACTACCTGACGTGCTGAGTGCTGTTTTCAAATCAATTTCCTGCTTTGCTATTTATTGATTTGAAAACTCATAACTGCTGCTCCAAAGTGAGTAATTTTACACCATCATCCTGAAAAGGGAAATTAACCTTCCACGATCCAAGAACAACCATCATGTTCATGACTCTGCCTCATCTAGGACATATCACGGAACAGGCTCTCCTGGCCCTGCCACCATGCTGCCCCAGCAACCCTGATTTAACCCTACTTGGGACCTAAAAAAAAAGTGAGCAGTATGACAAGCAAATGCAAAAAATGTGATTTTTGGGTTTTTATGCAAACCCTAGGGATTTCAGACCTAACTAAATCACCAGGCTCTGAAGATTTTTGAAAATTTTGCTTGCACATATTAGGAAAGATGCAAGAGTTGCTTACAAGGATGTTACTAGCGCCACACATATTTGGGGCTGTGGGAGCAAACACCAGCACCCGGAGGAAACCTACACAGTCACGGGGAGAACGTACAAACCCCTTGCAGATAACGCTGGAACTGAACTCCCGACACCTCAAGCTGTAATAGCGTGGTGCTAACCACTATGCTACTGTGGCGCTAGTAACATCCCTGTAAGCAACTCTTGCATCTTTCCTAATATGTGCAAGCAAAATTTTCAAAAATCTTCACAGCCTGGTGATTTAGTTAGGTCTGAAATCCCTAGGGTTTGCATAAAAACCCAAAAATCACATTTTTGGCATTTGCTTGTCATACTGCTCACTTTTTAAAAAAAAAACCACTTCCTAACTTTTATCAATTAACCTATCTGGTATGTCCCCAGAGGATTAAGTGAACTAGTAATATAGAATGATAATGAAATTACAGCAATCAAGAAGCTTTTCAGCACTTCCCACACTTTAATAAAATCTTACTGTTGACATTTCCCACTTGGGTATCTAGAAGCATCTGCAATTACCTAACTGACGGATCAGAAAACCATTGTGACGGCAATGCAGAGAACCATTAATAGGACCCAATACCTAGGGTGCACAAAGTTTTGCAAGAGGCTGACTACCTTACTTCCCCGTTCCCAATTTGGATGTATGTACAAGTTTTATTTCAGGAAATGCTGATCACAGAAACAGAAGGCAAGGAGAAAAAACATGCACTGCAAAAGGATATTCCACCATCGCTTGAATTCCATTCTTTCTAAATATCACAATCCTTTGAACAGGCCCACAGGGATTGCAGATCGTGTACAGAACATCCTGAAAAACAAGTAGTTGCAAAGAGGTAAACAAATAATTCTGCACTGCACAAAATGAAACCCCCATAGGATTGCAATTAAACATCTCAATTCCCTTGGAGCAGACATACAAGTAGGAAATCAGGTGAAATTAATAAACCTGACATGAATGGTAGTGTTTAAGACAAAGATTCAGTTTTGTGCATTTAATGATTACCACTGAAGCCGTATATCAAGTAAGATTTAAGCCAACATTAATAATTACTGAAGTGTTCTGAGCAATCTTCTGATCTAGAAGCAGAATTATGAAGAGCAGGCTGAAGCCCACAGCTCTGTCAATGTGGGTTTAATCCTGATCTCTGGTTCCATGAGGAGTGCGGACATTCGCCAAACAAACTAGTGGCATCCTTTCACATCGCTGTCAAAGATCCCAAGGGCAGAATGAGCTCACTCATTTTATGTCTTCTCATTGCATGGAATAAGTCCCAACTAATGGGTGGGGGTGGGAATGCTATCAGTTTTATTTATTTGGAGATACAGGGCAGAATAGACCTTTCCGGCCCTTTGAGCCGCAATGCCTAGCAACCCTCGATTTGGCACTAGTCTAATCACGGGACAAGTTACAATGACCGTTAGCCTACTATAAGATACATTTTTGGACTGTGGGAGAAACCCATGCATTCCAAAGGGAGGACGTAGACACTACTTATAGATGACCTCAGAACTGAACGCCAAACTCTGACACCCCAAGCTGTAACAGTGTCACACTAACTGCCACGCTGCCGAATGAAGATAGTTGCCTGAGCTTTGAAGCCTGCACATGAGAACTACATGGACCCATGAACATCAAGACTCCAGAACCTAATCATTCCATATTTTATAACGTTGCAGTAAGAAATAGCTTTTGCTGCTTAGGCTAAATAACATTGTGTGCTTGCAAAATATTTGGCAGGTCAGTAATTTAATCATAATTATAAAAAATTATTATTCCTTTAAATTGTGTGACAGAGTAAAGTCAATTTTTGGCCAATGCATGTTTCATGCCCCAGAAGTTTGGAACAGTCAAGAAAACAAGAGTGTGGCATTGAAAATTGATCAGCTGTTAAAACTCCAAGTCACAAGCACCCACAAGGTACTCTGTAGCGACAATGCTCAGCAACAATGAAAAAACGTGGGGCATGAAGCTACATATAGGATGGTAGCGTGATATCGATATGCAGCAGCCTCTCCGGACTCTGGATTGGGGATTACCAAACATTATGTGGTTTTTCTTGTGTGGTCTGTTTTGTTGTGTGCTTTTTTGTGATATCATTCCAGAGAACGTTGTCTCATTTTTTTAAACTGCATTGCATCTGTGGTTTCTAAATGACAATAAACTGAATCTGAAATAGGACAAAAAAAATCCTTGGATGTGGTTGAACTCCTGCTGGATTTTGATAAGTGGTAATTGAACAAGAGCTGTGCAAGGTTTTAGGCAGCAATCATACTCTGCTTGCGAAGAATGGTAAAGAAAGGCTGGCTAGATGTTAACAGACGTTGGCAAGGTGGCGGATACAACATTGAAGACTAATGGACAGTATTTGCAAAGCTTCTGTTCAACTCACCGTATTGATAGGGTAAATTGGATTAGCGATGTTGATCAAAAGGACTTTGTTGCATTTGGAGTCGTCGTCATCCAGCCTGGCGATTTTCTGACTCGTGGAGAAACAAATATAGGCCAGTTGGCCCGCGACGTAAATCGGATTATCTGCCGCGTAGTTCACACAGCTACACGCGCCAGCGATGTCCTCGAACTCCACCAGTGCTTGTTTCCTCCTCGGCATCAGCATAACGCAACTGTAAACCAAATACAAAGAGCATCAGAGGCACAAGTCCGGGGTGGTGGTAGTTGTTTTGAAAAAAAAAAGGATCTGACTCATCTGTGAAGTGCATGGACCATAAAAAATCCAGAATGCATAATGAACACAATTTTTTGGCAGTAAGACTTCCAGCACTGATTTATTGTCCACACTGAGCATCACTAGATCAAGAACACCATTAATCAGCTCCAAGCCTCATCCTCCGAAACGCACAGATGAGGCTCTAATAGCACTTGAACTGAGTTGCCTGAAGCTAATCGGCATTAGGTACTGAGGCTAAAACCAACCTACCTGCCAAGCACACAGATGCATTAAAACACCAGATTCATATGGGATGCAACACTTGCAGCTCTAGTGCAAGGGAATAGCCATTTCCAACAAGATTCCCATCACCTACAGTTGGTAGCCAATGGCATTTGCAGCAATTGCGCTGCTGGCATTTATGACAGCAATGAAGGCCCAAGGATTGTTAGGTTTGTCTTAAGTCAGGTTTGTTAGCCTTGAGCTGAACCACTGAACCTGGAGGATTAACAAACCACTCTTAGTCTAACCTCTACCCTTTGACCTATTTGGTAGGGTGACCCTACCAAGAGCCAAAGCACAAGACCCTGACTCTAGCCAACAAAGCCCTCCGGGGTCATTGAGGTATGCAAGCCTCCAAACCCTACAACAAGGTTGTGGTCCTCTTGGAGGGTTCAAAGCCATTACCTCTTCCTAATTCCCCACCAACACTTCTGACCAGATGACGAGCTGGGTGATCAAACAGATACTGTAATTACCAGATCAGATCCAGGACTGGCAAGTGGATGGAACTACTCCTAACCAAGCAGTGCTCAGTATGACACATATCCTACAGCTAATGGGTTACTTAATGACACCATGGACTCTTACAACTAAATACAATGGCAAGAATTCACTTGCCTAGACAAATGTAGCCCCATCAAAACTTCATACCATCCAGTACAGGGCACCCCATTAGCTAACCACTCTCTCCCTTCATCTGTTAACACCATGGCTAGTGTTCATCTTCTCCAAGATGCTCTGCAGATACTGCAATACCACCTCGAATCCCTGAATGCTACCAACGGTCCTGTGGGAAGGCCAACTTCTGAGTCACGAACCATCCCGATTTGAAATGCAAGAGAATGGTACATTATGAGCGTCAACCATGGAACTCTATCCTAATCAGAACTGTGGGAGTACCAATACCAGGACTGCCAGCAGTTGAACACAGTGGATCACTGTCACCTTCATGGATGATTAAGTGAAAAGAATCTGTCAGCAATGCCTACAGCAGTAAGCAAATAAAGAAAATGAACAATTGTGACTCATTGCATCGTCCTGACCTCAAAGAACAACTCACTGAAAGGAACAGGAAACTTGCCTAAATTTAACTGATTTGTGTTTACAAGGACAGGTTTCAATGAAGAGGCCCACAAAGATTCAGCTCGAGTTGGTCTGTTGGGAACTCCGGGACTGTAGGATTATGAATGGAACTACACACAGCAAGGTTTCACAACCGAATCAGGAAAATAAAGTTAATTTTGGGTACAGACATTAGATTGGCCAGAATACCAACTGATGCATTGGCAAGCCCTCACATATGGTATTGAATGTGGTTTTGGGTCCCTTATCTAAGAAAGGATGTACTGACATTGGAGAAGGTTCAGGAGAATGTTTCCAGGAATGGAAGGTTAACATACGAGGAGTGTCTGATGGCTCTGGGCCTGTAATAAGAGGAAATCTCAGTTAACACTCAATACGTTTCAAAGACCTAGACCAGGGGCTCCCAATCTTTTTTATGACATGGACCTGAGGTTGGGAACCCCTGACCCAGACAGACAGGATAAGGAGAGAATGTTTCCTATAACGGGGGAGTCTAGAACCAGAGGGCAGAGCCTCAGAATAGAGGGACAGCCATGTAGAACAGAGATGAGGAGGAATTTATTTGCCGGGAGGGTGGTAAATCAATGTAATTCATTGCCATGGGTGGCTGTGGAAGGCAGATTATTGGGTGTATTTAAGGTGTAGGTTGATCAGACCTTGAAAGGTAAGAGGGAGAAGGCAGGAGAATAGGGTTGAAAGGGAAAATGGATTAGCCATGATGAAATGGCTGAGCAAACTCAATGGGCAGAATGGGCCAATTCTGCTCCTATCTCTTATCATCTCATTACTTCCATGCTTGAATTTAAAAGCACCACTGAATCAATCAAAACTACCCAATGCACAGATGACTCAAGTTACTGTCTCATCCAGCAGACTCTGCAGGGCCATGCCAATAATTCACATAAGTGTCAAGACGGACAATTTGCTGAAACATTTGGTTGGGGGTGAGGTGGGTGTGTAAAGTAACCATCTCCCACTGCAGAGAATTTCCAAATGGGCCAAGCTCAACATCCTAGACAAGAAACGCAAGCTTCAGGAAATTCACTAATTCAGGATTCTCATGCCTGCATTAGAAAACTACCACTAAACAACCAGCAGTTGCTGGACTGCACACTACAAAATGGACCTTGTACTGAAGCACTACCAACTGAAATCAGAATCAGGTTCATATCACTAGCATTATGTAGTGAAATTTGTTGTCTTTGCAGCAGCAGTACAATGCAGTACATTGAGAAAAAAGACTGTGCAAAGTATGTGTAATGCCCTGGCTCACATTTTTACTGTTAATCAGTATTTTTACTGTATGTATTTCATTTAGCAGTTCTGTAGGAGCAGTCTGTTTGGGTTATTGTTGAAGATAAGGAATGTGTTCCATCCAATTAGGAGGAGGTTTTCTTGGTGAGGTTGGCCTTGGGTTTTATTTTGGTTCAGCGGGAGATGAAGGGAGAAGACACTGGGAGGATACGACCCGGTGGGAGACACATCTGTTGGAGATGGATTGAGAACGACGTTCTGAAGGCAGCGTATGTTTTCTCGTTGACCGAGGGCCCAGCGTGAGTGTCAGAGAAGTTCAAGATGAGCTCCAACTTGTGCACATTTAACTGCTTAATTAACATGGGCCCTTTTATTTTTGTTTTTCTTTACTCTAAGATTTATAAATATAATTCCTTTAATCGTATGCAGCATACTGTGTTATTTCATGGCACTAATTTATAACAGGACAGCAAATTACAAATTATAAACTTACATACAGATATAAAAAAAGTTAAATAAGTAGTGCAAAAATGAAAATAATAAAATAATGAAAATAATAATAATAATAAAAGAAGTGAGGTAGTGTTCATGGGTTTAATGTCCATTCGGATGGCAGAAGGAAGAAGCAAGTCCTGAATCGGGGGGGGGGGGGGGGGGGGGTGCGTGTGCGCGCGCGCCTTCAGGCTTCTGTACTTCCTTCCTAATAGCACCAGTGAGAAGAGGGCACGACCTGGGTGGTGGGGGTTCTCTAACGATGAATGCCATCTCTTTGAGGCAATCCTCTTGATAAGTAGTGCTGGATACCAAGGAGACTACTGCCTATGATAGATATTTTAACAAAAGATCCACCATTATCATGGTACACTAGACCAGGATTCTATTTCAAGTCATCTACAACATACCTGATGTTGCCAAAATCCTGAAGAGCCTCCATGAGGTCCACTTCCACAACTCCATCTAACAGGCCCCGGACATGTACCACAGCAGATGGCATAATCTTATTGTGGTTTTCTGATCCACCATCCTGCAATGAAGATGAGTCCAACTATTGTCATGTCACTACTTCACTGTTAACTACTTATTTGAAGACAACATTTTCTTTGTAACCGAATTAACCATTCATTATGTGCTCATCCCTTTCAAAAGGATGAATTTGCTATCTTGTCCATTAGCACAGAAGACAATATATAACTTGCGTCACACACATCCCATCAATGGCTTAGCTGAACATATCCCATAGAATCTCAAATATAAATAACTGGCTAAACCGGATTGTACAAGCAGGACTAATCTTGGTGATAAAGTTTTAAGGGAATTGGCGAGTCTCAGGTTCCTGTAAATAATGGTTAAGGGTGAGTCTGTGTAATCTGGTTTGATAATGGCTGCAGTTTGAGCAGCTGTTGTCTCCTGACTTTTCACACCTTTCAATTTTGTGTTTAAATTTCAACTCTGGGTTAAGTACCGACTATGTCTGTAACTACAGTATGTTTGAATAATGTCTCACAACTGCTTCTCTGAGTGAAAATAAGGATGATAAACTTACAAAACCCACAAGAAGATGCCTCCTAACTTTTCACACCTCTTGGTTTTGACAAAAGGTGGAGATAAGGCAGGACATTCTTTATATTCCTTTCTTAATTTTCGTGAAGTCTCTTCTCTAAATTATTAAGTTCTCCTCTATTTGAGTAGCCGGAATGTCTATGGATCTGACTGTTCTTTTACTTTGAGATGTTAAAATCAATTTGTCCTGCTGACTCCTTGTCTCACTTGCAGGACGTAACAATCTATACTCTGTTTTCTGTCTACCTCTGCCTGATGTGAGCATTCGTGACAAAGGTGGTATAAAAAACTCTGTATCTCTGTCCTTAGACAGAGAGACTTCGAGTGTCAGACTCTGTGAGTGCAGATGGAATGTTCTCTCTCATAGCTTGCTACTAATAAAGGCGGAAAAGAATTAACAGTGGTATTGTATCATTACATCAGGTTGATCACCGTTGACATTGGAAAAGGAAATACAATCTAATTGACAGAGGTGCTCCCCCTCACAAGTTAAAAAAAGCCCCAGAAGCCTTAGATAAAATTGACCAATATTCATCAAGGCCCAGAAGTCTTAGATAAGGTTCAAAGATTCATTTTATTGTTAAAGTAGGCATGTACAACATTGATATTCATCTTCTCCAGATAGCCACAAAATACAGAAACCCTGCGCTGAAAGGAAAACGAAAAACCTCTCAAACCCCAACCCTCCACTCCTTCTCTCGCACAAAAAATACAGATCACCCACCCAGAAGCCAGCAGTCAGATGGGCGAAGGAATTAAATTGACCAGTATTCACTGAGCCCCAAAAGTCGTAGTTAACAATACTCACAGCCCAAACTCACACTGAAAGTCAATTCATTACATCAGATTAAGAAACATCTAAACCACAGCCTGGGATAAGCCGGTAGTCAAATTATATTGGCCATGGTAGATGCAAGAAATTATTTACATGTAGTAATGAAATTAGCATTAAAGGTCACACTCAAAAGCAAAGCCATGCCCCTCAACTCAGCAGCTTATAAAAGACAGTAAAAAAAAATTAGACATTACTGAAATGTCAAGTACAATCCCTAAATTCTTAGAATGGGAAGAAAATCTGCTAAGGCGCCCCCTCATCGACATGCAAGGATATCCAAAATCCAACAATAGAAAGGGTCGGATTGGAACAATCTAGACCATGCAAATTATTCTCCTAAACGAGTCCCGTCCAAACCACGTTTTCGCATTCCCGAAGATCAACCTCACTCCTGACTTTTAAAAAGATGCAGCCACCGTAATTGATTTAACGTCTAAAGCAGGGAATGAGTTAACTGAAAAGCAAAAGGAAAGGACGAGCTAATTTCCCGATTTTAACGAATGCCATTAGTCGAGTCCGTTATCTAACAGCGCCCAGTAGAAGGCGGGCATCATGTGGGCTCTGTCCCATCCCCACCGCCGCCGTTTGAGCGGCGGCCCAGCGCCCGTCTGCAACTCGAGGGCCGCGGACCACCTGCTGCCACTAGGCCTCAAAGCCCCTTTGTTCAGCCCTTCGCCCCGAGTCCCGGGGGAGGGGGTGTAACACCCCGCCGGGCACACCCCGCTGCGCCGGGAAAACCTGCCCGCAGGAGGGGATACGTCTCCCTCCACTCACCCTGTCGAGCCTGAAGCGCTTCGCCTGGTGCCTGCCCGCCATTCCGCTCCGCAACGAAATCCCGCTCTCCGACCGCCGCCTTCGCACACGACCGAGGACAAAAAATGGCGCCCGCAAGCGGCCTCTTTCCGTCAGAGGTTCCGCCCCCTCGCCGAGGCCGGGGCGCCAATGGGTCCGACCCACGCCCATCATCCGGCATCCTCCAATCAAGTGGGTCGGAGGTCGCCCCTCCCCCTTCTGCGGGGAAACCGAATAACGCTTTTGGCGGCGCGGGTTTTCATTCATTAAATTCTACGCTGTAGTAAACTGGGGGTCGAAGATGCCTGAAATATTTTGGAGATCATCGTCGGCAGAGAAAGGAACAAGAGTTTGCTGGTTATGGCTGGAGGTTTAGAGGGATTTGGTGGGGGCCGGGAACTTGGGAAAATGAGTCTCTGTCCGGCGGTGACACTTCAACATTTTCCCAAGTTCCTGGCCCCCACCGAATCCCTCTCCATTTCCAGCATAGTCTGTTGTTTTTAGTTAAAAAGGCCAGGAAAGTAAGAAATAACTTCTGTGGGACAATACACCCTGAAACAAATGTGGATCCTACGGAGAAGGTAGAAGATTGGAGGCTGTGGAAGGAAGATCTCCACTGAAAATCAGTGGCTCAAAGTTCAAAGTAAGTTTTTATCAATAAAGTACATCTATGTCATCATATACAACCCTGAGATTCATTTTCTTGTGGACATACTCAATAAATCTATATAATAATAACTATATTATTATATAGTTGGCTGCTCCACGAGGCGAAGGAAGGGATTGCTGAACCTCTGGCTAGGATCTTTATGTCCTTGTCCATGGGAATGGTACCAGAGGATTGGAGGTAGGTGAATGTTGTCCCCTTGTTCAAAAAAGGTAGTAGGGATAGTCCAGATAATTATAGACCAGCGAGCCTTACATCTGTGGTGGGAAAGCTGTTGGAAAAGATTCTTAGAGATAGGATCTATGGGCATTTAGAGAATTATGGTCTGATCAGGGACAGTCAGCATGGCTTTGTGAAGGGCAGATCGTGCCTAACAAGCCTGATATTCTTTGAGGAGGTGACCAGGCATATAGATGAGGGTACTGCAGTGGATGTGATCTACATGGATTTTAGTAAGGCATTTGACAAGGTTCCACACGGTAGGCTTATTTAGAAAGTCTGAAGGCATGGGATCCAGGGAAGTTTGGCCAGGTGGATTCAGAATTGGCTTGCCTGCAGAAGGCAGAGGGTTGTGGTGGAGGGAGTACATTCAGATTGGAGGGTTGTGACTAGTGGTGTCCCACAAGGATCTGTTCTGGGACCTCTTCTTTTTGTGATTTTTATTAACGACCTGGATGTGGGGGTAAAAGGGTGGGTTGGCAAGTTTGCAGATGACACAAAGATTGGTGGTGTTGTGGATAGTGTAGAAGATTGTCGAAGATTGCAAAGAGACATTGATAGGATGCAGAAGTGGGCTGAGAAGTGGCAGATGGAGTTCAACCCGGAGAAGTGTGAGGTGGTACACTTTGGAAGGACAAACTCCAAGGCAGAGTACAAAGTAAATGGCAGGATACTTGGTAGTGTGGAGGAGCAGAGGGATCTGGGGGTACATGTCCACAGATCCCTGAAAGTTGCCTCACAGGTAGACAGGGTAGTTAAGAAAGCTTATGGGTTGTTAGCTTTCATAAGTCGAGGGAGCTGCAGTCCAGGTGAGGAGATGCCGGAGGCGGGGCAGCATGTCATCTGTGCTTGGTTGGCGGCTGGCTTCCCATCAGTGCTGCCCTCCCATGTTCAATCAGTGGAATGACAGGCTAGCTTGCGTGCATCTGAACACTGCCGGGAGACTGTACCAACAACTTGCAGGGCAAGTTCCTCAGGGTCTTGGACAATATTTTTTTTTTTGCGCGGCTGTTTTTTTTTTGCTTGCTATTTTGAATGTGCTGTGTATATTTTGCACCTTGGCCCCAGAGGAATATTGTCTCGTTCAGCTGTATCTATATGTGGTTGAACAACAATTAAACTTGATTTGATTTGATTTGCCCAGAGAGGTCAAAGCCTCTGTAGGGTAGAGGTAAGATTGCCAATTAACCAAAGGAACATCCTGTCAGCAGGTTTGATGACAGTGTTGAAGTTGATCCTAGTGGGTGGCACAAGATTTGGAGTTAGTTACAGTCACTGAGTCTTGGAACACTATGCCACATAAACAGGACTTCGGCCCATCTAGTTTCTGCCAAACTATTATTCTGCCTAGT
This sequence comes from Hemitrygon akajei, assembly GCF_048418815.1. Classification (NCBI taxonomy): domain Eukaryota; kingdom Metazoa; phylum Chordata; class Chondrichthyes; order Myliobatiformes; family Dasyatidae; genus Hemitrygon; species Hemitrygon akajei. The sequence continues at coordinate 32,072,103 of NC_133148.1, forward strand.
CCCATTGACCTGCACCCAAGGGGCTCATCGATAGACTTCACTCGCCTCAGAGCTGAACGGGTTCCGCAGCTGTGGACTCACCTTCGGGACTCAGTCGTTCACCTTCCATGTGTCTTTTGTTAACTTTTTGTTAGTATTTGCGCCACTCGATCAGGATGGTCAGCCCCGAACTGACTCTGCAGCCGTGGCCCGTGGCCAGTGGCACAGCGCAGAACTGGCTCCGTGGCTGGCGTCGCCCGCCTCAGCGGCTCCGTGAGCCCCGTTTGCTTGCCTCAGGTTCGTAGATGGCGTCTAGGAGTTATCAATTTAAGATGCTTAAAACTGGGAGGTTCTGGCGCAGGCGAGCGCGAAGTAGGCACGAGATGTTTTAGAAGTGTGGTTCCCTTCCGATAACTTCATGAACAAACGTATTGAAACAGCCGCCATCTCCGAACCGCCTGAAGAGCCAAAGAAACGCGAGACAATAGAGTTCAAAGTTCAACCGAAGGGGTAGCCAATCAGGACCGAGGCAAGCGAAAAGGGTGGGGGGGGGGGGGCTGTATAAAGGCGAGCCCTCCCAGAGAGAACAACTGTGCACCGAGGTTGCGACCTCGACTGGTGATGAAACGTTAGCAAACTGATTGCCGGTCTCAGCGAGCACCGCAACATTTAGTCAGCTGCTTATTCAGGCCACACCATTTCCATATCCAACCTAGAATCAAAATAGAGACTCTGTGTGTCACAGGAGATTACCACGGAAAAATTCAAGGATATTCTCAATGCCTCTTTGATATAATGCAATATTCTCACTAACTCCTGGGACTCCCTGGTCCACGACTGCCCAAAGGGTAGAAATAGAATCTGGGGTGACACTGAGAACTTGCAATCTCTGTTCAGCTGATTTAAGCGCCAGATTGAATTGACTTCATTACTTACATCCTTCGTATACACAAGGAGTAAAAATCTTTACATTACCTCTCCATGTAAATGTGCAATTTATAATAAATAGTATGAACAACAGGACAGTCAATATAGCATAGAAATACAGTTGCGTCAGTGTGAGTTAATCAGTCTGATGGCCTGGTGGAAGAAGCTGTCCCGGAGCCTGTTGGTCCTGGCTTTTATGCTGCGGTACCGTTTCCCGGATGGTAGCAGCTGGAACAGTTTGTTGTTGGGGTGACTCAGGTCACCAATGATCCTTCAGGCCCTTTTTACACACCTGTCTTTGTAAATGCCCTGAATAGTGGGAAGTTCACATCTACAGATGTGCTGGGCTGTCCGCATCACTCTCTGCAGAGTCCTGCGATTGAGGGAGGTACAGTTCCCATACCAGGCAGTGATGCAGCCAGTCAGGACGCTCTCAGTTGTGCCCCTGTAGAAAGTTCTTAGAATTTGGGTCCCATATCAAACTTCTTCAACCGTCTGAGGTGTAAGAGGTGCTGTTGTGCCTTTTTCACCACACAGTCGAATGTACAGACAATGTGAGATCCTCGGTGATATTTATGCTGAGGAATTCAAAGCTGTTCACTCTCTCAACCCCAGATCCATTGATGTCAATAGGGGCTAGCCTGTCTCCATTCCTCCTGGTTCCTTCCACAATCAGCTCCTCTGTTTTTGTGACGTTGAGGGAGAGGTTGTTTTCTTGACATCACTCTGTCAGGGTGATGACTTCCTCTCTGCAGGCTGCCTCATTATTATTTGAGATGAGGTCAATCAGTGTAGCATCGTCAGCAAATTTAATTAACACATTGGAGCTGTGGGTGGCGACACAGTCATGGGCATAGAGAGAGTGAAGGAGGGGGCTTAGTACCCTGCCCTGAGGGGCAGAAGGGAGGGAGCCCACTCTTACCATCTGCCAGCAATCTGACAGGATCCAGCTGCACAAGGCAGGGTGAAGGCCGAGGTCTCTGAGCTTCTTGTCGAGTCTGGAGGGAATTATGGTGTCGAATGCTGGAATTAAGATGAACGAATGACTGGAGAAGTCAGGGTGTGTCGGGCCGGTGTACCCCTTGCTCCTCCACGATGTTTACTCATCCCTGCGCTGAACTGAGGCTGCGGCCTGCAACTAACAGGACCCTAGATCGGCTGCAGTAACGACTGGTTTCGTAGCTGTGGACTCACTTCTGCGAACTTCAGCTCTGAATGTTATTTGCTTACTTATTTGCATGACTTGCTTTTCTTTTCTGCACGTCAGATGTATGGTGGTCTTCCTTTAATGGGTTCAATCGGGTCTCTTGCTTTGGTGGCTGCCTGCGGGGAGGCAAATCTCAAGGTTAACAAGAAATGCACTTTGAACTTTGGATCAGAAACATGGAGTCATGAAATGTTGGCTCAATTAGGGGCGCAAACCTCCCCACCATTGAGGACATCTTCAAAAGCTGGTGGCTAAAGATGGCATCATCTGTCATCCAGAAGCGTCACCATCTGGTACGTTACCTCACAGCTGCTCACAGTACTCTAAGCGAGGCCTCACCAGTGCCTTATAAAGCCTCAACATTACATTCTTATATTCTAGTCCTCTTGAAATGAATGCTAACATTGCATTTGCCTTCCTCACCACTGATTCAACCTGCAAAATAACCTTTGGAGAATCCTGCACAAGGACTCTAAATACCCTTTGTACCTTAGATTTTTGAATTTTCTCCCCGTTTAGAAAATAGTCTACACATTTATTCCTTCTACCAAAGCGCACGATCACATAACTTCCCGACAGTATTCCATCTGCCATTTCCTGCTCATTCTCCTAATCTGTCTCTGTCAGGGGTTCCGAACCTGGGGTCCACGGATCTCTTCCTTTATAGTATTGGTCCATGGCCTAGAAAAGATTGGGGACCTCTGGTCTGAGTCCCTCTGCAAGTGTTTCTGAGGGATGCTAAGCCATTTCAAGAGAAAGTACCTTTTACACACTCTTGCCACTGCTGGTGATGCAGTTCCAAACATATAGTTTTCATTCTAAATGTGGATTTGTGAATTCATAATGCAGACATAAGACCACAGGGGCAGAATTAGGCCATTCAGCCCGTCAAGTCTGCCGCCCCATTCCATTGTCAGAAACAGAAGCACTTTATTACCAGTAGGTGAAACATATCACAATTGACTCTGGTTCAGTGCCAAACACAAAACACAGACAATACCATAAAAATCAACACAATAGCAACCAACAATTTACAAGACAATCGTGCAAACACCCACGAGCAATCAACAATTAGCACAAACGTCTATAATCAAACTTAAATAAATGTGAACATATGAACAGACTAAATAATTACTAACAGAATAAGGAAACTATTTAATGCAAGGGTTCCCAACATTTTTTATGCCATTGAGCAAGGGCAACCCCTGATTTAATGGAGGTGGTGCAGGAACACAACACCTGAGTTTTGAGTGAGTTTTGCTGAGAAGCCTGGCTGATTTTTTAATGTCTCTCTCAACCCCATTCTCATGCCTTCTCCCAGTAACCTTTGCTTCCCTGACCAGTCAAGAAGCTATCGACCTGTGCTGCAAACATACCCAATGACTTGGCCTCAACTGCCACCTGTGGCGAAGCGTTCGCAGATTCGCGACAGATTGGTCAAAAATGATCCTGGGAGAGAACGGCCTAACGCATAAGGAGAATTCGATGGTTCTGGGCCTGTACTTGCTAAAGAAGTTCTTTCTCATCTCTGTTTAATAGGGACGTCTTATACTCTGAGGCTGCGCCCTCTGGTCCTGGACTCCCCCACTGTAGGAAGCATCCTCTCCATGTCTACTCTGTCCAGGCCTTTCAATATTCGATAGGTTTCAATGAGATCCTCCCTCATTCTTCTCAACACAAGCGAGTACAGGCCCAGAGCCATCGAATGCTCCACATACAGTACATTAACCCCTTCATTCCTGAGATCGTTCTCATGAACCCCTTCTGGACCTTCTCCAAAGGCAGCATGACTTTTCTTTTCTCACCTTCTCACATATTTCCATTGGAAAAGAAAAGCTTACAATCTGCCCAAACAGGAAATCCGCAGTGAGATTCAAACCCCTAATTTTGTGTTTCCGAGGGTGGTATTTCAGAGCCGGGACTGAGTTACAGACTGTGGATGTTGGCTGTGAAATGGTTAATATTACTTATTTAGCAAGCTCTTTGTTCAGTTCTCACTAGGGAGACTCGAGGCCAGAAATCTGACATTCCGCTGCAGTATTTAGAGCGCAGATCAGAGAGAACATTGTCAGATGTAATGTCCGTAAAGTGAATAGGCCACCATTCCACCCAAGAAAAAGTAAAATGTTTTCTTAAGCATGTGTTTTCCTATAGAGCCTTTCGTGCCTCTTCCAAAGCATCCTGAAGCACCTAGAATTTTTGAAGTCAGAATCAGAATCATGTTTACTATCACCGGCATGTGTCATGAAATTTGTTGTTATGCAGTGGCAGTACATTGCAATACGTAATAATTGAACCTGTGAATTACTGTAAGTTAAATTAAATAAGTATTGCAAAAAAGTACTGAGGTAGAGTTCGTGGGTTCAATGTCCATTCAGAAATCGGATGGCAGAGGGGAAGAAGCTGTTCCTGAATCGCTGAGCGTGTGCCTTTAGACTCCCGTACCTCCTACCTCATGGTCGCAACGAGAAGAGAGAGAGAGAGAGAGCACATCCTGTGTGGTGGGCGTCCTTAATGATGGACGCCGCTCCTTGAAGGTGGGGAGACTGATGATGGAGCGGACTAAGTTCACAACTTTCAGCAGCTTATTTTGATCCTGTGCAGCGCCACTGCCCCGCCCCCACACCAGACGGTGATGCGGCCGGTCAGAATGCTCTCCGCGGTTCGTCCGCAGAAATTTTGCAAGAGGCTTTTGGTGACATAACAAATCTTCTCAAACCCCTAATGAACTACAACTGCTGTCATGTCTTCTTTGTGACTGCATCGACAGGTTGGGTTCAGGTTAGATCCTCAGAAGTATTGGCACCCAGGAACATGAAATTGCTCACCCTTTCCACTTCTGATCCCTCTATCAGGACTGGTGTGTGTTCCCCTGTCTTACCCTTTCCAAAGTCCACAATCAATTCCTTGGTCTTACTGACGTTGAGTGCAAGGTTGTTGCTGCGACATCACTCACCGGCTGATCTATCTCGCTCCTGTACGCCTTCTCGCCACCATCTGAAATTCTGCCAACAGTAGTTGCATCGAATAAACTCCTCTCAGGCTTCAAGCTGGGTAACGGCATCGATTACGACCGGCGTTTTGATGGCATACTCTGCCGTCTTCTTCAGGGATGATGCCTGGGCACGTCTAATCCGGTGGTATTTGTGTCATCAGCAAATTTTAGATAAATTTATAGTGTGGTCATTGTCATAATCTTAGAAATGCTGCAGCCAATTTTACATAGAGCAAGATCACACGATGATTAGAATCTGTTTAAAAGTCAAAAAGTTCAGAGTACACTTATTATCAAAGTATGTATACTACATTCAGCCTTGAGATTTGTCTCCTAACAGGCAGCCACAAGCAAAGAAACCCTTATAGAACCCACTAAAAAAAAGAGGACCATCAAATACCCAACGTGCAGGAAAAAAAAAACAAATTGTGCCAACAGCAAAAGCAAGCGAGCAACTGAAGTTGATGAAGCCACGGAGCCGGTCATTGCCGCAGTCTCAGCTCAGCGCAGAGACGGGCAGACCTCGCCGAGCAGCCAGCTGCGTCTGCCCATCCTTCGCCTCCGGCCGTGAACCCCTGCCAGCTTCAACCCGGCCCGGCGCTTAGATCAACCAAACCCTCGGTCGTTCCTCGCTCCCGGACCGCCTCGAGACGCGATTCCTATGGAGGTGTACAGCGTTAAAGCAAGTCCACCGTGTCCGCGTCTACACTAGTCCCAGTTACCGCTTTGAAGTGTCAGCCCAGATAAGTTTTCCGGCTGGGAGATGAAACCGGATGGATTCAGTTTCACATTCAGTTTTAATTCCCAGCAAAGAGTATAATACATAGAGTGTTTATGGAAGGACAAAGCCATCATCCCTGCCTCTCATGCTCTGAATTTTAGTCATCCTTACTGCTAACATTCATTAGGGGGCACTGCAGTGCTGTTCTACACTGTAGCTTCGTCAATAGCAACCTTTGAAATATGGAACATAACGCATTTGTTTAGTGTTTCAATATTTAATATGGGGACAAAGCCAGAATCATTTGAATGAAGTGCACTGGCAATTTAACTGTTCACGTGAATGGCCCCGTTATGGTGTGAGTTTGGATGACGGTGTGGAGCTACGTCTCGGCCAAAGGAGGCACAAGGTGCTCCTTCCCTCCGAGGGTAGTGTAGCTCTGAGTGTGGGCGTAAGTGGACCTCCAGGGAACCTGTTTCACTGCATCTGGTTCTGTGCTGCACGATGACGAGTTGCCTGTCTCTTGCTTTTAGTAATGGGCGCACGCAATTCTGGGAACATGCCCACACACAATCCTTGCAGAACCGCCGTGACCTGGCAAATGAGAATGAAAAGTGGTTAATTAAAATCACGCAGCAGGGCAAGCGGCCATTTGGCCCACCCAGTCCATTCTGACAGTGGGCACCTCTCCTTCATGAATCCCATCATTCAACACTTGGTCCATAGCTCTCCTTGCCTAAGAGGTTCTAGGTGTTTCTTAATGCTGTCAATAACCGAGCTTCAACCGCTCTCTCAGACTGCACCTTCCAAGTCCTTGACACCCTCTGGGTGAAGAAGATCCCCCTCAGGTCCCCTCTAATCTCTTTCCTCTAAACTAGTTTTATCTGCCTCTGATAAGGGGAACCTGTGGCTAGGTGGAGATACGTCTCTACCAAAGGAGGTGTAAGGCACTCCTTCCCTCCGCTAGTCTGCAGGTCACCCTTGGGCAAGGTGTAGCACCTGCTTAGCCCCCAATCAGGGTCACAGGAAGCTGTGGGAGGAGGTGGTGGATGGTCCTATGAGCAGCCTGTGCAGATCACAAGACCTGGTTCTATAACCACTGACGCCAAGCAGACAATTCTAATAGTGGCTGGGGTCACCCCGTCTTGTAAGGACACTGCCCAGAAGGCGGCAATGGCAAACCACTTCTGTAGAAAAGTTTGCCAAGAACATTCGTGGTCATGGAAACCCCGTGATTGCCCACATTGCACACAATGATGCTGTCATAGGACATGGCACATAATGATGATGTCATACAGCATGGCACACAACAAAAGAATGAACGATCAGAGTGAGTGCTAAACTAGGAACCTTGTTGGCTCTTCTATCTTTGAGATTGTACATTAGGATTTGAACTCAGTTGGGGTAGGGTGAATGAAGGAATTCCATGCCAAACTACTCAGTACTTTGTCTGAATTAGATCCTATCATCCATGACTTTTCTTTGGAGTTCTGGAGAAGTTGCCAATCCGGCCACGGGAAGCAATTTGGAGTCAATGACAGAGTTCAAAGTTCGAAGTACATTTGTTATCAAATTATGCACTGTATACAATGTACTATCTTGAAATTGGAATCTATTAAAAAGTAAGCGACAACACTCAGAGTTGGGGTTTACCAAAGTGAGTCCACAGCTGCGAAGCCTTCCTCTCAGGCCCAGGCCCCGTCACTTCGATTGGGCGCCGCTGCACCGCACCTTCCAGACTCCATTTCGCCAAGTTCCCTCCGATCATCGCGAAGGTGCCAGTGAGCACAGGCGGAGCAAGAGCACAACTTTCGAAGGGAAGTTACGGGCTCTTGATGGCAGAGGGCGTTGTCCAGGACAACGTGTGTTTAATAAAATAGTTAATAGTTTTGTCTCAGCAGCGCCATCTTAAACTGGACTTCGACTGAGACCAACTATTGTTTCATTAGCAAACGTTAGTCCTGACGAAGGGTCTCGGCCAGAAACGTCAACAGCGCTTCTCCCTATAGATGCTGCCTGGCCTGCTGCGTTCCACCAGCATCTTGTGTGTGTTGTTTCATTATCCACTTATCGGTCTAGAATTTACAGCCTGGATCTATATGGGTTTTGGCCCGAAATGTCGGTCATTTACTCTTTTCCATAGATGCTGCCTGGCCTGCTGCGTTCCTCCAGCATTTCACATGTGTTGCTCTGGATTTCCAGCCTCTGCAGATTTCCTCTTGTTTGTGTCAGGGTCGGCCACCTACACCACTTAAATCACACTCCATTCTAACCGTCAACCGTGTCTGCATCCCTCACTGTGAGAGAGAGCACTGGGGAAACCCAGTCCTTACACACGCATTCACACACAAAATATGCCGGTATATTTTGACCCCACCCCTCCCCCCCACAACCATCGATATCTTCGGTCAATTACAACACCTTGGCCCCGATGCCCCACCCAGGCGACACCACAGCTTGAGGCCCAGTCCTCCCATATACAAGATAACAAGACCACATAGAATATCAGTAAAAAAAATGCAACCACACAAAATATACATATTTATAGTCCAGACTCTCCAGTCCATTGAAACCTTCAGTCCACCACAGGAGAGCTTGTCTTCTGCCCCGCGAACACCGTGGGGGGCAGCCCCGACTCCAGTCCAGATGCTGTGCCATGCAGCCCCCCGCCCCCCCGGTGAAGCACACCGGCTGGAATGCCTCTCCCCTGGCAGCTGTAAAACAGGCAACCCCGCGGCTTGGGGCCCAGAGTCTTCTGAGTCCTTTAATGTAATTTCCTGTCCACAAGTATAACGAGAGCGAAATAATTGTTACTCCGGATCTGATGTAGCACAAACCCCGCCCCCCCCCCCCCACGAAAGATCAGGAACACAATAACAATAAAAAAAACATTACAAATATGAATACAGTATTTGAGATAGCTTATGTACATAGAATGATTGTACGCCCATAAAGTGACACTAGGCTGGACATAAGGTGTCTGACGGGAAATGATAAAGAAGTGGTGGAGTTAATGGGAGGAGGTGTTGATCAGCCTCACTGCTTGGGGAAAGTCATTGGTTTTGAGTCCGGTGGTCCCAGTGTGGATGCTATGTAGCATTCTCCCTGACGGGAGTGGGACGAACAGTCCGTGTGTAGTGTGTGTGTGGGAGTTTTCTTGATGTTACTGGCCCTTTTCTGGCACTGTTCTGTATCTATGTCCTTGATGGCGGGTAGACCGGTGCTGGTGATGCATCGGACAGTCTGGACTACCCATTGTAGAACCTTCCCATCTGTCGCCGTTGTGAAACTGAGGCACTCTACTGTCCACAAAGACCCAATTGTGCCGTGTAAAGGTTGATTTCCCTGTTATCTTAGCCAATATTTATTCAACCTTAAAGATGATAACCTGATAGATGTATCATTTTCGCTTGTGGTAACTTGCTACAAGAACACAAACGGTTACTGTGGTTTCTACATTACAACAGTGACTATTCTTCAGTGCAGTTTATTGATGATATTTGAGGGGAAAACTAAATCAGGAAGTAATTGGAATGTGTAAAAGAGAAGTTCATTAATTACGGGTGACTTTAATCTCCACGTCCATTGAAATAATTAGATTAAAAGTGGTAGCCAGAAGAATGAACTTATAGAATGCATTTGGAACAATATGTCACGGAGAAACCAGGCTATTTTGCATTGAATAATGTGTCACATATGACTCAATTTTGCCTAGATTAAGATGGGAGTCAGATAGGGTTGTGTTCTCGTGCTGGAGTTATTCAACCTTTACAGCGAGAAGATTCAAAAGGGGATTATTGCATGCTGCCGCTTACGCGTGGGAGGGGGGAGCTGTGGGGGGGGGGGAGACTTTGGGGCTCTAACATTTAACTGTTGTTCATTCTTTGGGGCACTCCTCTGCTTTTGTGGATGGTTGTGAAGAAAAAGCATTTCAGGATGTGTATGTAAAACAGAGTGATCTAGGAATAATGGTGCATAGTTCCTTGAAGGTGGGATCTCATGTGGATAGGGTGGTGAAGAAAGCTTTTGGTATGCTGGCCTTTATAAATCAGAGCATTGAGTATAGGAGTTGGGATGTAATGTTAAAATTATACAAGGCATTGGTGAGGCCAAATTTGGAGTATTGTGTACAGTTCTGGTCACCGAATTATAGGAAAGATGTCAACAAAATAGAGAGTACAGAGGAGATTTACAAGAATGTTACCTGGGTTTCAGCATCTAAGTTACAGAGAAAGGTTGAACAAGTTAGGTCTTTATTCTTTGGAGCGTAGAAGGTTGAGGGGGGACTTGATAGAGGTATTTAAAATTATGAGGGGGATAGATAGAGTTGACATGGATAGGCTTTTTCCATTCAGAGTAGGGGAGATTCAAACAAGAGGACATGAGTTGAGAGTTAAGGGGCAAAAGTTTAGGGGTAACACGAGGGGGAGCTTCTTTACTCAGAGAGTGGTAGCTGTGTGGAACGAGCTTCCAGTAGAAGTGGTAGAGGAAGGTTTGATTTTGTCATTAAAAAAAAAATTGGATAGGTATATGGACAGGAAAGGAATGGAGGGTTATGGGCTGAGTGCAGGTCAGTGGGAGTAGGTGAGAGTAAGCGTTTGGCACGGACTAGAAGGGCCGAGATGGCCTGTTTCCGTGCTGTAATTGTTATTTGGTTATATTGTATACATTTCTCTGATATTAAATTGTACCTTTGAACATTTGAGAAATTAGCTGCATTTCAGGCATGATAATTGGTGGATACAATTTGAACAACCTATGATACACAGTGCTGATATTTATTCGCTCATTAAGTTATCTATCTGTCTATCTCTTTATTTATTTGTAACGCCTGGGAAAGGCTTCACCGCTGATGTAATGGTTTCTCTGTAGCAGCAGTGTTTGGGTTATGACTGGAGATAACGGGAGCTTTGGAACGTGCGCCGTCCAATGAAGGGAGTGTTTTTTTCTTGTTGTGTGCCTGAGAGCGAGGTGATCTGGGTCTTTCGTTCGGCGGAAGATGAAGAGAGAAGACGCCAGAACGGGAGAGGTGGTAGACATCAGGACGGAGTGGGGCCTGGAGTCGACGAAGCCCGGGGGAGATCGATGGAGGGTCGGCGGAAGGGAAACCGTGAGCTCCAACAATGTGCACATTAGACAGTTTCATTAAAATGGGCCCTTTCCTCTTTTTTTTTTGCTTTTTCTTTACTAACCCTGTAGTTAAATTAAGAATTATAAAGCTAAATTGTTTAATTGTGTGTGGTGCACTGTCTGTTTTACCGTGTTACTGATTTGTAACGGGGTAACCCATCAGGCAGCATCCACTCAAACAGGAGGTTTCGCTCCTCAATCTCACACGTTTGGCGGGGCCAGAGATTGTCTTCCCCGGACTTACGCAGCCGATAGAACCTGAGGGTCACATATTTATTTATGAAACACTCAGGTTCTGTTGTCTGCGTAAGTCTAGGGAAGACAACCTCTGGCCCCGCCAAACGTGTGAGATTGAGATGCGAGTCCCCCCCCACCCCCCACCGTTTGTGTGGGTGTCGCATAATTCTTTACCCTGTTACAAATCAGTACCACGAAATAACAAGACAGCACACCACATACAATTAAATGATTTAGCTTTACAATTCTTAATTTAACTACAGGGTTAGTGAAGAAAAAGCAAAGAAAGATAAGGGCCCATTTTAATGAACCAGTCGAATGCGCTCAAGTTGGAGCTCACGGTTTTGCCTTCGCCGATTCTCCGTCGATCTCCCTGGCCTTCATCGGATCATGGCCCCGCTCTGGACCAAGTCCTGTGACCTCTTCTCTCCGGTGTCTTCTCTCTTTATCTCCTGCCGAACAAGACACGGCATGAAAAGCCACTCCCCTCATTGGACGGCTCACATTCCAAAGCACCCATTATCTCCAACCAGAACCCAAACACTGCTTCTACAGAAAGACCATTACGTTAGCAGTGAAACCTTTCCCAGGGTGATACACTTATTGATCGATTGATTGATTAATTGATTGATTGAGATACAGCGTGGAATAAACCCTTCTGGCCCTAACAATTCCCTAACTTAATCCTAGCGTAATCACGGGACAATTTACTTGGAACCACTTGGGACTGTGGGAGGAAACAGGACCACCTGGAGGAAACCACATGGTCACAGGGAGAGTGTACAAACTCCTTACAGGCAGCGGCAGGAATCAAATTCGCGTCGCCTGTACTGTATAAAGTGATGTGCTCACCACGACGCTACCATGCCATTTCTACAGAGAAGCTCCACGAAATACTAAATGAAGTCGAAGAAGGTGCAAAGGGAGGGTTGGCCACCAGCTGCAAGAAGATCAAATGCATGGTTGTCACGAAGAAGAAAGAAGCACAGAAATGTGAACTGAAAGTGGACAAGGGAACTATTAAACAAACATGGAAGTACAATTACTCAGGGAGCACGATAACATCTGACGGTAGGCGCTGAGGCTGAAATTAGAAGAAGGACTGGGATTGCTAAATGCACGTTCGAGCAAGGTACTGCGGAATGACATAATTTCTACGGATACGAAAATCGGAGTGGCGCGGTGCTGCGCTCACTCCACACTAACACGCAGAAGCGAGTGCCAAAGCAAAATGAGGAAGACTCGAAGCTGCAGAAAAGTGGCTTCTGAGAGGAATGATGAAAACGTCGCGGAAGGACAGAGCAACAAACGAGGACGTGCGACGGAAAGCTGGAACGAGAAGAGAGTTGAATCAGGAAACGGCAGCTGGAATTTCCGGGACACGTACTGAGGAAAGAGAAGGTCGAGTGTCTTGCAGTGAGGGGAAGAACTGATGGAAGGAAAAGTCGCGGTCGACAGTGCATGACGTTCATGAGTTACATCGAGGGGTGGACAGGCAAAAGTTTTGAAGAGTTTATTAGAACCTGTCAGATTAGTGACAGGTGGAAGACCCTGATCGCCCGTGTCATGAAGATGATGAACCTGTGACAACACGGGATACTGAGGCTGTGAGACTGCCCCCGGCCGCATTACTTCACGTCTGCGAGCTTCGGGGCGACCTGCTCTGCGAATATAATGAACTGAGACTGAGGCTTTGGGCCTAATCCCAGGATTCGGATTCAAGGACTCAACTTGGTTCGGAATGCTGCTGCCCGCTTCCGTTGTTGGCATGATTTGTATTTCTGTCTCTTTCTCTGCGCATTGGGTGCGTGCCTTAACTTATTTATTCAATTGGGTTCTTTCGGGTTTCTAGCTTTGTGGCTGCCAAGGAGATGAACCTCAATGCTTTATAAGTTATACATTCTTTGATAATATTTGTACTTAGAATCTTGAATCTTTAATAAGCGATTATAGTGTAAAATCTCAACACAAGGACATAAAAATTGGAGCAGGAGAAGGCTTCTTGTTCACTACGATCATGGCTGACTGCTCCAGGCCACAATTATTCTTTTGTGCCAGTTCCCCATCGCCTGAATTCTCTGATCTACACTCAGCGGCCATTCGATTAGGTACCTCGTGGGCCTAATAAAGGAGCCACTGTGAGTAGGTTTGTGGTCTTCTCAGACACCCCACCTCTCCCGGAAGTTCCGGGAGTCTCCCGCATATTGATAGCGGCTCCCTGTTGACCGAAAATTATATACAATATCCCGGAAATCGATTTTTTTTGAGAGGGAGAGGAAGAGCGAGAGCGAGAGGGAGCATCCTGATTGGTCTCTCTTCGTACTAAGTAGACCTATCAGTTTTCTCTGTGGGTGGGCTTTAAAGTCGACCTCAAAAATAACGACAACGTTGCTCGCTGCACTGTATGCAACAGTGACTTTTCTATTGCCCACGGTGGGTTAAAATGTTAAAGACATGTTGAGGTGAGTTTAACAGGAGTCATTCGTTCATTAGGATTGCTAACATTATTTAAACTAGCTGGATAGCTGCTAAGGAGCTACTCTATTGATGTCCCACGTGATGAGGCCAAACTCCCTGTAGACTTGCTTAAAGTTGTAATAGAATTTAAAAAATGACTCCATGATAATATAATATAATTACATATTTTAATAACAAATTTTCTGCATATACCCAACTTGGTTTACAGATTAGACAAAAATCATTAAACAAAGTATTACATACACCCTTGGAGGTTGACTGGGGGGGGGGGATATGGGGGTTGCAGGGGGCAGGGGTGCTACCTCCCTGAAATGAGTTTTTGCAGGGTGGGATGTCTGTCTTCTGCTGCTGCGGCCCAGCCACTTCAAGGTCTGACATGTTGTGCATTCAGAGATGCTCTTCTGCACACCACTGTTGTAACGTGTGGCCATGTGAGTTATTGTCGCCTCCCTGTCAGTTTGAACCAGTCTAGCCATTGTCCTCCGACCTCTCCTACTAATAATCCATTTATGTCCACAGAACTGCCGCTCACAGGATGCTCTTTTCCTCTTTCACACCATTCTCCTCAAACTCCTGAGATTGCTGTTCGTGAAAATCCCTGGAGGTCTGCAGTTTCCGAGATACTCAAACCACCCCGTCTGGCACCGACAATCACTCCACGGTCAAAGTCACTTAGATCACATTCCTCCCACATTCTGATGTTTGGTCTGAACAGCAACTGGACCTCTTGACCATGTCTGTGTGCTTTTATGCATTGAGTTGCTGCCACATGATTGGCCGATTAGATATTCACGTTAACGAGCAAGTGATAATAAAGTGGCCGCTGAGTTCAATTCCTCTTTAAGTCCCTCCAATGTTGTAGTGCCCAAAAATCTTCTGGGGGAGAGAACTCCAGTCCTTCACTACCCTCTGTGGAAAGTTCCTCAGCATTAAATAATTGCTCCTTGTCTAGTAACTAATTCTCCTGGCTCAAGGCTCTCCCAGTAATGAAAAAGCTCCCACTAGTTTCTGCCTGCTGCTCTGAGATACGTACCCAGCTCGGCACTGAACTGAGGCCGAGGCTGTGGCCTGCACCGGCTGCTCTGGGCTTTGTGACCGTGGACTCACTTTCGTTCCGAATGCTGTTTCCTTTGATTGCGTGAAATTTTTCCCCCTCTCTCAGCGCATTGCATGTTTGTCAGTGCTCTTTAATGTTTTCTCTTGGGTTTCTTTGCTTTGTGAGGAGATGAATCTCAAGGTTGTATAATGTGTACATACTTCGATAATAAATGTACTTTGAACTTTTAGTTATGGCTCCTTAAGATCTTATATGCTTCAATAAGTTCAAAGTACATTTATTATCGAAGTACGTATACAGTATACACCCTTGAGATTTGTCTTCTTGCAGACAGCCATAAAACAAAGCAACAGGAAAAACCTCACACAACGAGATCGTCACACAAGCAGGGAAAAAAGAACAAATCTCGCGGACAACAAGAAGAGAACAACTAACACTCAAAACATTAAACATCAAACCGTAAAGTCCACAGCCCCGGGCTGCTAAGGAGTGTAAAGCCAGACCAGGAGCTGATGATTAGCGGCCACAAGCTACCGCGTTCAGCGCTGTGTCGACAGCTTCCCACCACAGCCGCAGCTCATTCTTCGAAATACCAGAAAGTATCTTAAACTTTTTTTCGGCTGTCCTTGAGAGAAAGCAGCAATGGCACCATGACCATTTTTAGCACTTACCTTGAAACTGAAACAACTCTATTAAACGTAAATAAGGGGATTTGCTGAATGATGGCAGTGTTGGCTAAACAGACCGGGTGAAGGGATTAGATTTGGAAACAGGTTTAATATCATCGCATGTATCGTGAAATTCTTAACCTTGTGGCAGCAGTACAATGAAATACATAGTAATAGAGAAAAAAGCTGTGAATTACAGTAAATATACACACTGATCAACCATAAAAACACTTTTGTATCAAAGTGAAAACAGATCTCTACGAAGTGATCTAAAATAACTACAAATATAAAACATGCACCATTTGCAGCTCATTCCACACTCTCACCACCCTCTTAATGAAGAAGTTTCCCCTCATGTGCCCCTTAAACTTTTCACCTTTCACCTTTAACCCATGTCCCACCCAACCTCTGAGCAAAAAGCCTGCTTGCATTTATCCTATCTATGTAGGCCGTTAGTCTCGATGTAAAAAACTTTCCATGGATTTGCGCCTTGGAAAGTTGGCAAACCTGGGCAAATTTTTTTTATATGGAAGACCGGCAAGTCTCCCCTGATGTTGTCCAAGGGAAGGGCATTAGGATCCATACAGCTTGACACCGGTGTCATCACAGAGCGATGTATGGTTAAGTGCCTTGCTCAAGGACACAACATGCTGCCTCAGCCAAGGCTCGAACTAGCGACCTTCACATCACTAGACCAACACTTGGCCACCAACGCTTCCCTATTTATACCCCTCATAATTTTGTATACCTCTATCAAATACCCCTCAATCTTCTACATTCCAAGGAATAAAGTCCTAACCTCTTCAATCTTTCCTTATAACTCAGATCTTCCAGACCTGGCAGCATCCTTGCAAATTTTCCCTATAAGACAGAGAAAACATAATAGCGTAAATTATCTCTGTTACATAGGTAGTAGAGGACTGGGCTGCTAGCAGGAAGCATTCAATAAAGATTAGGAATCATTGTTAACTATTAACTGATGGGGTGTCATAAACATCAGTGCGTGGGCTGCTGGGGTTTACAATATATATTAAATATAATGAGGAAGAAAGCCAAGTTTACCAAAGATGCAAAAGTAGAGGGGTTGGGGGAGGCAAGTTGTGAGGAGGGTTCAGTCTACAGGGAGATATCAATAGGGTAATTGAGGGGACAAAAACTGATGGCAATTGGGGTAAAATTTGGAAATACCTGAAGTCTTATCGTGAAAAGAAGAATCACGAAACAAAATATTATTTAAATGGATACATACAACAGAAAGCTGCTGTGCAACGGGATCCTTATACATAAGACCGCAAGATATAGGAGCAGAATTAGGCCATTTGGCCCATTGAGTCTGTTCGTCCATTTCATCATGGCTGATCCATTTCCCTCTCAGCCCCGATCTCCTGCCTTCTCCCTGTACCCCTTCATGCCCTGACCAATCAAGAATCTATCAAGCTCTGCCTTAAATATGCCCAGTGACTTGGCCTCCACAGCCGCCTGCGGCAATGAATTCCACAGATGCAGCGCTCTTCGGCTAAGCAAATTCCTTTTCGTCTCCATCCTAAATGGGCGTCCTCCATTCTGAGGCTGTGCTCCCGGGTCCTAGATTCCCCCACCATCGGAAGCATCCTGTCCACATCCGTTCTATTGAGGCCTTTCAATATTCAGTAGGCTTCAATGAGGTTCCCTTTATTCGTCAGAATTCCAGTGAATACAGGCCCAGAGGCCTCAGTGGGTCCTCATATGGTCACCTGTAAGGCCGCTCTCCACATTGTTTGTGGAAAGCCAGCATACACGTGATGCACCATCAATAACTCTCCGAGACGTGAGGCACAAGCAGCAATTGACCACCATGCTACATCCTGGAGACTGAGGGCAGGGCTCAGGCCCCAGTTGCCTTTATTCCGGGGTCTGTGGGAGGAGCCACGGTCAGTGGGAGGAGCCACAGGAACAGTCAGTGGGGGGAGGCGTGTCCAGACAGGTATATGTAGTTCACCACATCATGTAATCAAGAAGGTGAATTTCTTGAGTCTTATTGCAATTATGACTTATTGCACCTTATCTAGACACTTTATCTAGCTGACTATGGCCCATAATTATGGAAAGATTTACTCCTGTTAGATGTTCATAGAAGGCTCACAAGGCCGAGGCATGGTCTGGAGAGGAAAAGTTGAACAATTAGGTCTGTGCACATTGAAAGTTAGTGGAAGCCATATTATACACATATGGCTCTCTCAGGGAATTAACGAACGGTTGGAGGATGTTTCCCTTCGTGGGACACTCCAAGAGCAGAGGACAGGATGTCGGAACAAGGTACTGTCCATTTATGAATGAGTTAACGAAGGGTTTCCTCAAAGGCTCGTGCGTCTTTGGAAGTCCTTGCTCAGAGAGCTCTGGAGGCTTAATCCTCGAACATACTGAGAATCAGAATCTCTTTATCGCATGTAGGTGAAACACATTAGAACTGACTGTGGTTTGGTGCCAAGCATAAAATGCAGGACAATATCAAAACGTGTCGGACATACTGTGCTACTAGGCAAGACCGCCTATCAGCAGTCTGACGCAGACAACAAACTTCAAAGTAAAAGTTATTATCAGAGTACATACGTGTCACCTGTGGGCACGATCAGCAAATCTATAGAATAGTAACTGTAAACAGAGTCAACGGAAGAGCAACAGCATAAAAGACAATGAACTGTGTAAGTGTAAATATAAATAAATAGCAATAAATAATGAGGGCATGAAAGAACAAGATAAAGAGTCTTTGAAGGGAGACCGTTAGTTATAGGAACATCTCAATGGATGAGTGTAGTTATCTTCTTTTGCTCAAGAGCCTGATGGTTGAGGGGTAGTAACTGTTCCTGAACTTGGAGGTGCGAGTCCTGAGGCTCCTGTACCTTCTACCTGATGGCGGCCGCGAGGAAAGAGCGACCCACAATTCACAGGACAGTCGTGCAAACAGCCACGAGCAATCAGCAATTAACCGAACGGTCAATAATCAAACTTAGATCAACGTGAACATATGAAGAGACTCAATAATTATCAACAGGACAAGGGGCGCAGGGAAGACCCTTTAATGGACATTTCTCAGGCTGGTTGTCCGTCAGTCGTGTCCGATGATTTCAAGGGAACTGCGCGGGACAGTTTTCAAAGTGGAAAAGCCATTGAACTTGGGAAGTTTCACTCACTCAGGTCCAGTGGTATGAAAAAGTGTCACAGACTGGGGTCTGCCCTGTTGTGCAGGGACAGTTAGGGGATGACACCTGAGTGAGTTTCGTTGGGAAGCTGGATAGCTACAGGAAAGAAGCTTCGGAGATGACCTGGTGGTGATGGACTTGTAGCATCTCCCTGATGGTAATTTGGTGAATAGGTGACCGCCTGGGTGGGTGGAGTCAGCAGTCATTTTTTCAAGAGCAAACACAAGGAAATCTGCAGATGCTGGAAATTCAAACAACACACACAAAATGCTGGAAGAATTCGGCAGGCCAGGCAGCATCCGTGAGAAAAGAGTAGCCAACGTTTCGGGCCGAGACCCTTCATCAGGAATGGGGGGGGGGGGGGGGAAGAGAGGGCCGAAGCCCAGTAATAGAGAGAGGAGCGGGTAGGGCCTAGAGGCACCAGGTGGAAAACCAATCAGAGGAAAGATAAATGGGGGAGGGGGAGGGGATAAGCATGTTCTTTCATTGCGTTCTCAGTAAACAGTCTGTCTCACAGTTTTCCACAACATGAAGCCACATTCAAAGTTCAAAGCAAATTTATTTTCAAAGTACATATATGTCAGCATTTAAACCCTGCGATTCATTTTCTAATGGGCATACACAATAAATCCAATAACCATAATAGAATCAATGAAACACCTCACCAACAGGTCGGACAACCGGCATGCAAACAACAAACTGTGCAAATTCAGAAAGAAATAATGATAATAGAATACCATTTACTTCAAGACAATAAATGCCAAGAGAATCCAGAAACAAATCCAACACATTACAGGATCCTGTAGCAGTTTAGCTCAATCTGCTCACTTACACAGACACAATCAAGTGGCTAACGTCATTCACCAAAATCTTGCTTTAAAATATAAACTCATAAAAGACACCAAACTTTACTAAAAGTACAAGCCTGATCCAGTTTTAGAGTCGCAATCCCACAGATTATATTGCGACCGATCCATTATTACAGATAGGACAATCCATAATCATATCATTCGGATATAATATTACAAGATAAACAAACAAGGACAACTTACTTAATAGATATAACCATTCCAATCACACATAACATACAAAAATAACTAAGTGACAAACACCAGAAATATGCTGAATTAAAAGAGGAAATTGAAGGACTATGGAACATGAACAGGGTATACGTTGTAATATCTACAACTGGTGTCATCCCAAAGTCACTACACAATAGCATTAAACAATTTGGCACACACAGTAATATCTTCAGAAAGCCACAATACTGAACATTATGCAGTATTGTGTGCAGTTTTGGTCACCTAATTACAGGAAGGATATTAATAAGGTTGAAAGAGTGCAGAGAAGGTTTACAAGGATGTTACTGGGATTTGAGAAACTGAGTTACAGAGAAAGGTTGAATAGGTTAGGACTTTATTCCCTGGAGCGTAGGAGAATGAGGGGTGATTTGATAGAGGTGTATAAAATTATGATGGGTATAGATAGAGTGAATGCAAGCAGGCTTTTTCCACTGAGGCCAGGGGAGAAAAAAACCAGAGGACATGGGTTGAGGGTGAAGGGGGAAAAGTTTAAAAGGAACATTGGGGGGCTTCTTCACGCAGAGAGTGGTGGGAGTGTGGAATGAGCTGCCAGATGAAGTGGTAAATGTGGGCTCACTTTTGACATTTAAGAAAAACTTGGACAGGTACATGGATGAGAGGGGTTTGGAGGGACATGGGCCAGGTGCAGATCAGTGGGACTAGGCAGAAAAATGGTTTGGCACAGCCAAGAAGAGCCGAAAGACCTGTTTCTGTGCTGTATTGTTCTATGGTTCTATCACTAGAATAGTCTGAAAGTTCCCAGCATTTGACAAAAGAGCATGCTTGACTATGCCAGTACTTCAGGTTTTACCAGCTTGTGCTGAGGAAAAAAAATAATAACTATAAATAAATAAGCAATAAATATTGAGAACATGATATGAAGAGTCCTTGAAAGTGAGTCCATTGTTTGTGGCGACTGTTCAGTGATGGGGCGAGTGAAGTTGAGTGAACACAAACAGGAGGAAATCTGCAGATGCTGGAAATTCAAGTAACACACACAAAATGCTGGTGGAACACAGCAGGCCAGGCAGCATCTATAGGGAGAAGCACTCTCGACGTTTCGGGCCGAGACCCTTCGTCAGGACTAACTGAAAGGAAAGATAGTAAGAGATTTGAAAGTAGGAGGGGAGGGGGAAATGCAAAATGATAGGAGAAGACTGGAGGGAGTAAGGTGAAGCTGAGAGCTGGAAAGGTGATTGGCGAAAGGGATACAGAGCTGGAGAAGGGAAAGGATCATGGGACGGGAGGCCTCGGGAGAAAGAAAGGGGGAAGGGGAGCACCAGAGGGAGATGGAGAACAAGCAAAGAGTGATGGGCAGAGAGAAAAAAAAGGGGGAGGGGGATAAATAAATCAGAGATGGGGTAAGAAGGGGAGGAGGGGCATTAACAGAAGTTAGAGAAATCAATGTTCATGCCATCAGGTTGGAGGCTATCCAGATGGAAAATGAGTGTGACTTCATCTTGACAGTAGAGGAGGCCATGGATAGACATATCAGAATGGGAATGGGACATGGAATTAAAATGTGTGGCCACTGGGAGATCCTGCTTTCTCTGGTGGACAGAGCGTAGGTGTTCAGCAAAACGGTCTCCCAGTCTGCGTTCCACCAGCATTTTGTGTGTGAAGTTGAGTGAAGTTTGGTTCAAGAACCTGGCGGCTGAGGGGTAATAACTGTTCCTGTACTTGGTGGTGCGAGTCCTGAGGCTCCTGTACCTTCTTTCTGACGGCAACGGCGAGAAGAGAGTGTGGCCTTGGTGGTGAGGGTACCTGATGATGGACGCTGCTTTCCTGCGACGAGGCTCCGTGCCATCTGTGGACAGGTCTTTGCCCGTGATGGACTGGGCCGTATCTACTAAGTTTTTGCAGGATTTTCCATTCAAAAAGTATCGGTGTTTCCATACCAGGCCATGATGCAACCACCACGCATCTATAGAAGTTTGTTAGATGCTCTGAGAAGCATTATCTGCTTTACCGTGCCATTTCTCCAAATAAATAAATAAAATGAATAGATTAAAAAATAAAAGTGTGCAGAAATAAAATTAAAATTGTTGCATAAATCCCGTGAAAGCAAATTCATTTTGTATATCAAAACTCAGGGGTTTTTTTGGGAGTGATTTGTGAATTAGTGTTACCTGACCTGTTGTGATGTGGTGGGGGGGGGGAGGGGGGTCACCTGAATGCTGTAGATTTCTGTAAGCCTATGAATGGAGTGACAGAGACAGTTTGTTCTCACACTGCTTTGTGCTAGTGGTGTTCATTATGTATCCAGACTCTTTTCTAGCCAAGGCGAGACAGTTTAATAACATGTTAGGTGCAAAGCAGACAGGAAGTATGATGACAGACAATTCCCTGTGCTCGGTGTGGTGTCCCAGCAGCACACACGTCTGGTTCAAGTCCCAGTCTATAAACCTGAGCAAAAGCTCTAGGCTGACAATTGAGTAAATTGAATTAAATTGCATTTGTTTAAATCTTACAACCAATGTGAAGGAGTAAAAATCTTTGTGTTATGACTCAGTTGCAATGTACAGACTCATGAATTTATAAGTCTAATGGCTTGTATAAGGAAGCTGTCCTGTAGCTCGCTGGTCCTGGCTTTAATGTTGTGGTACCACTTGCCAGACGGAAGCAGCTGAAACAGTTTATGGTTGGGGGGGGCGGGGTGACTGGTGTTCCCGATGATCTTCGAGGCCTTTTTTATGCAACTGCTGCTGTAAATGTCCTCAGTGGAGGGAAGTTCACCGCCACAGATGCGCTGGGCTGTCCGTACCACTCTCTGCAGTGCCCAGCGATCAAAGTTGGGGCAGTTGCCGGTGATACAGCCAGTCAGGATGCTCTCAGTGGTGCCCCTGTGGAAGGTCCTGAGGATCTGGGGGGGGGGCTCGTGCCGAACTTCTTCAGTCGCCTGAGGTGGAAGAGACGCTGTTGTGCTTTTTTTGCCACAAAGCCGGTGTGGACAGTCCAGGTGAGATCTTCGTTGATATTTGCTGGTGCAGATGCACTCTTTCTAATGCTATGTTCAACCAGGGTTCCTCCTGCCCTGCGGGTTACCTGAGTAACTACGGCACTTTTTCAAACAAGAACACGTGAGCTATCCTTGAGTTTTCCTTCAACCAACTTCTAAAAGACGTACAACAGAAAAATACAGTTTACGCTCTGTGTCCACTTTATTCGATACCTCCTGCACCCAATAAAGTGGCCACTGAGTGTATGTTGGTGGTCTCCTGCTCCCTGTAGCCCATCCACACCGAGGTTCGATGTGTTGGGCATTCAGGGATGCTCTCCTGCAGACCACTGTTGTAACACGACGTTACTTGAGTTGCTGCCTGCTTCCTGTCAGCTTGAACCGCTCTGGCGGCATTCTCCTCCGACCCCTCTCATTGACAAGGCGTTTTCAGCCCCCAGAACTGTCGCTCGCTGGAATTTTTTTTTTGTTTCTGTTTTTTGCACCGTTCTCTGTAAAATCTCAGGTGGACAGCAGTTTCTGAGGCACTCAAGCCACCCCATTTGGCACCAACAGTCATTCCTCAGTCGGTCACTTCGATGACATTTCTTCCCCATTTTGACGTTTGAACTGCTTGGCCATCCCAGAAGAGAGTGAGGTTCGGTGCCAACCATGAAACACAGGACTGTACCACAACAGACAACACAACAGCAAGCAATGATTCACAAGATGATAGTGCTAACAGCCCTGAGTAATCAACAACTAATGCAAATTGTTGCCGTTTTGGGGGGCGATACCTTCTCCGACCCTGAGCCTGGGCTGCACTAGGTGACCAAGGAGGGTGCAACGGTCAGAGTTAGTGCTTGCTAACTTCTCTGTTTGGTAACTTGAACATCCCTTTACATTTCCCTTCTTGGGAATTGGGATATAAACTGATCTTTTCCAGTCCGAAGGCCATTGTCGGGTTTTCCCAGATCCGCTGGCAAATTGCACGCAACACTTTCCTCGGTTCAAAGATTTCTGTAGGTGGTAACAGCAGCCTCAAAATTAAACGGTGCTTACTTCTGGGGAGGGCAGCAATGGCAAATTTAGATAAAATATTGAAGAGCAGAGACATAACATTGTTTATGAAGATCCGTACAGTCAAGTCTATGGTATTTCCAGTTGCGATGTATGGCTGTGAGAGCTGGACTATTAGAAAGGCTGAATACAAAAGAATCGACAGCTTTGAACTTGGATGCAGGAGGGAAGTGTTAAAAGTTCGTTGGACAGCAAGAAGATCCAGCAAGTTAATATTTGAAGAAACACAGCCAGACTTCTCACTAGGAGGCTTGGTTACGAGAGAAAAGCTCAACTATTTTGGACACATCATGAGAAGACAGGATTCCTTGGAGAAGACTCTCATGTTATGTAAAACAGAAGGTAAAGGAAGGAGAGGATGACAGAGGCTACGATGGACAGATAATATTACCCAGACAATGCGTATGTCCTTGGGGGCTCTTAGAGAGGCAGTTTCCATCAAGAAGGCTTGGTGTGCAGGAGTCCACGAGGTCACGAAGAGTCCGACTCGACTTAATGACTGAACAACAAAAAAACTTCTCTGTAGAAAAGGTGGAATCACTGGGTAGTGAAAATTACAGGAACTACCAGAAAGTAGATTGTGCGACTGCCTAGATGTTTTAGGGGATCAATTAAATTGCATTTCTACTGCAGGAATGAACCTAGTAACATTCACATTACTCTACACCGGGGTCCGAACCTGGGGTCCATGGACCCCTCAGTTAAGGGAACGAAACAGGTTGGGAACCCCTGCCCTAGAAGCTGTAGGTACTCTCATTTACTTTAAGGACCCCCACCGCCCAGGCCATGCTCCCTCTTTGTTGCTGCCATTGGAAAGGAGGTACAGCAGCCTTAGGTCCCGCACCACCATGTTCAGGAACAGTTATTACCCTTCAACCATCAGGCTCCTGAACCGGCATGGATAACTCCACTCACCTCAGCTCTGAACTGATTCCACAATCTACGGACTTACTTTCAAGGACTCTACAATTCATGTTTCCTTACTTGTTTATTTATCCATCTATTTATTTGTTTAATTTATTTATTTAATCAATCTATTTATCTATTGATTAATCATTGTATTTTAATTTTTTTCTCAGCTCCTTCTGGTGAAACCTGAGGTACCGGCATAGACAAGCACGCTCATTTCTCAATTACTCGGAGCTTTCAGACTTTCCAGTGCTGTTTAGTATTGTGGCTTTTGAGAGGTTTGCATAAATTTAGTATGCAGGCCTAATTGTTTAATGGTATTGTGTAGTGCCTTTGGGAAGATACCAGGTGTAGATATTACTGTTGGGACAATGTATGCCCTGTTCACGTTCCATAGTCTTTCAGTTTGTTTTCACTTATTGATTTCTGTATGTTATGTGTCTTTGGAATAAGTTGTTTTTGCTTGTTTATTCTGTAATATTATATCTGGACGGTTATTATGGATTGTTCTATCTCTAATAATGGATCGATTGTAACCTAATTTGCGGGACTCTTGACTCGTAAAGCTGGCTCAGGCTTGTATTTATTGTAAGGTATGGTTCCTGCAGACCCGATGCAGACTGGGAGACCGTTTCGCTGAACACTTACGCACTGTCCACCAGAGAAAGCAGGATCTCCCAGTGGCCACACGTTTTAATTCCACGTCCCATTCCCATTCTGATATGTCTATCCATGGCCTCCTCTACTGTCAAGATGAATCCACACTCAGGTTGGAGGAACAACACCTTATATACCGTCTGGGTAACCTCCAACATGATGGCATGAACATTGATTTCTCAAACTTCCGTTAATGCCCCTCCTCCCCTTCTTACCCCATCTCTGATTTATTTATTTTTCACCCTCCCCCTTTTTTTCTCTCTGCGCATCACTCTGCCTGTTCTCCATCTCCCTCTGGTGCTCCCCTTCCCACTTTCTTTCTCCCGAGGCCTCCCGTCCCATGATCCTTTCCCTTCTCCAGCTCTGTATCCCTTTTGCCAATCACCTTTCCGGCTCTCAGCTTCATCCCACCTCCTCCAGTCTCTTATCATTTCGCATTTCCCCCTCCCCCCCACTACTTTCAAATCTCTCACTATCGTTCCTTTCAGTTAGTCCTGTCGAAGGGTCTCAGCCCGAAATGTCAACAGTGTTTCTCCTTATAGATGCTGCCTGGCCTGCTGCGTTCCACCAGCATTTTGTGTGTGTTGTTTGAATTTCCAGCATCTGCAGATTTCCTCGTGTATGAGTTTGTATTTTAAAGCATGATCTTGGTGAATGATGTTTGCCCCTTAACTGTGTCTGTAATCAGATTGAGTTAAACTGCTATAGGATCCTGTAATGTGTTGGATTGTTTCTGGTTTCTGCATTTATCATCTTGAGTTTGTTGCTCTTTTGTTCTGTATTTTTGATTTTTTTTGGTGTTAACCACTGGTCCTGTGTTGCAGCGAGGAGTCCTTCTGTTTCTGGGAAGAGGTCTCCAACTCTGAGCCAGGGATTCAACGCTTCCTTGCCAACTTCTAGCCTGCTCAGATCGTGGGGCTGTCTTCCATGGAGGGCCGTGCTCTTCCACTGGTTAACTTTTCCTTCAATAGTGATAATGTCTTCATTTTCTCTGGGGTTGTGCGGAGCGTGCCCATTTGAAATGCATATGCTCGCGTGCAGGAGTTGAATCCTGTTTCCTTTGAAGAAAGTATATCCTTAGAAGTTTTATCTGACTGTTGTGTAAATTCTTTATGTCCGTTATTCCTCTTTCTCCTTCTGAACTTGTAAGTGTTAATCTAAGCACACTCAATTGACCATAGTGTTTTCTAAAATTTCTCATTTCAGGTCTTATTTTTCTTTGTAAGCTTTCCAGATTGGTTTTGGACCAGGATATTATGCCGGAAGAATATCGATATAGTGAATATAGTGTTATTTTTTATATTTGTACAATTTGTCTGTTTTTGCCAGTTTTTGTGTATAGCTTTTCATTGATTCTATCATTTTCTTTTGTCCTACTGTGAACGCCCACAAGAAAATGAATCTCAGGGTTGTACACAGTGACAATAACGTACTTTGATAATGAATTTACTTTGAACTTTGGACTTACCATTGGGAAGTATCCAGCACAGTTGCCATTGTGATGACTAAGAAGTGACTCATAATGACTCATAATGACGCAAACAGTCCCCTGCTTTGTTAGATTTGGACTGCGGGTTCAGTGTGGCACCTGCATGCTGCTTCAAGCGAGCGCCGTGATCCTAAACCATCAACTGTGGAATTGACATTATCTTATCTTGTCCACACTGCACCAATCGCTGCCACTGGGCTATAAACGTGCAGGAGCAGCGTGTGATTAAATGCCTTGCTCAAGGACACACACACTGCCTTGGCTGAGGCTCGAACTAACAACCTTCAGATCGCCAGCCCAAAGCCTTAACCACTTGGCCACACACCATACAAGATCCAATACTTCCTCTACATCATACTGGGGGGGGGGGGGGGGGGAGGGTGTTGGCGGGAACTTCAAGTCAGCACCAGTGATCCTAAACCATCTAACTATGGAATTGTCATTAGGCAGACAAGGCTCCATACCTCCTCTACACCATAGTGGCGGGGGCAGTAAGATAGTGTATTGGCTAGCGTAATGCTTTACAGCCAAAGGAATACACAGTATTGCCTGTAAGATATGGGGTTCGATTCCCACTGCTACCTTTAATGTACAGGTCCCCAAACTGGGGTCCACAGACCCGTTGCTTAATGGTATTGGTCCAATGTACGAGAAAGGCTGGGAACCCCTGTGTTAAGGAGTTCGCACGTTCTCCCTGTGACTGAATGGGTTTCCTCCGGGTGCTCTGGTTTCCTCCCGTATTCCAAAGACGTAGAGGCTAGGGTTAGTGAGTTGCGGGAGCATGCCGACACTTGCAGGCTGCCCCCAGCACATCCCCGGACGGTGTCGGAAGTCGACTCAAACAAATCATTTCCTGCATGTTTTAATGTCCATACTGAGGCTAATCTTTATTCAACTTAATCATAAAGACTCCACATCCCATGCACGTCGATAGTGTCATCGTTATGTGCAGTGTCATATGACATCATCGGTATGTGCTGTGTCGTATGACATCATCATTATGTGCAGTGTCGTATAACATTTTTTTCACTTTTTTATTATTTGTATTGAACACAAACAAGAACAAAAACACTAAACATATGCTAACAAAGCCAGGGAATCACACATAAGCAGCAACAAATATATAACTATTAACTTTAAATATACAAATAAACAAGAAAATCCACTCTAAATACTGTTGGACAGAAGGAACTATATCTAAAAGGAGTCACAAAACAGAAACATTTACAGAGATAACCCGAAATGTTGACATCATTGTTATGTGCTGTGTCGTATGACATGGGCGATCATGGTGACTATGGTTGTTCCTGGCAAACTTTTCTACAGAAGTGGTTTGCCATTGCCTCCTTCTGGGCAGTGTCTGTACAAGACGGGTGACCCCCAGCCATTATCAACACTCTTCAGAGATTGTCTGCCTGGCGTCAGTGGTCGCATAACCAGCACTTGTGATCTGCACCGGCTGCTCGTATGACCACCTACCACCTGCTCCCATGGGTTCACGGGACCCTGATCGAGGGGGGCTGATCAGCTGCTTCACCTTGCCCAAGGGTGACCTGCAGGCTAGCGGAGGGAAGGAGCGCCTCACACCTCCTTCAGTAGAGATGTACCTCCATCCCGCCACCCCATGCACGAAAAGACACTATTAAATAAAATAACACAGGCGACTCGATTGTGCAGAAGAGAGCTGAGCTGACTGCAGCTGAGAGATACTCAAAGGGACCTTCCATAGCATGATTAATATAATACTGCATTTAGGAGTTGGGGGGGGGGGGTGGGTTAGCAGACCCTCTAAGGATCCTTCCCAGACCAGCACCATTTCCCAGAAGTTGGGAGGGATGAGTGGCTGGCCAGCGGGGCTGCACAATGCAGCCAATGTGCGCGGATTACAGCGTTTCATTCAGCCTGTGCGTGCCAGCCTCCACAGAGAGGCAGTCAACAGGAACTCAGGAGGCCAAAGCTCCGTGCCCGTGGAGAAAATCCCCTCGCGCTGCCAGTGGGCCACCCGAAGAAGCCGGCTCTGGCCAGCGTGGGCCGGCCCCGGCCGCCACGGCACGTTGACCTTCGCACCCCGACCCAATCCCCTCACTACGCGGCATCGCGTTTGCCAATTACTCGGGAATAATGTCACAGTTCATCATTTTCAACAGCCGCTCAAGTGTTGCTAAGTCCGGTGCTGTAGCGGCAGGTCGTCATAGCAACAAAGCGAAGATCACTGAGGCCCTGTGTACAACTCTGGGCCAGAGAAATAATCTTGAATGGCTGTTTATAAGAAGGGAACAAAGAACACTGTATTTCAGTCTGGCGTGTATTCAATTATTCAAGTTAGACAAAGAATTACAACATAGCATTGTCACTGATAAAATAAACCTTGTTTGGACTAAGTATTGGCTTGGTTGTATGATAATTATCAGTGCACTCACTCACAAGGAAGCGAGCTCTATTTTGCAATGCTGTTGCGAAGAAGTGATACCATCGCTGATCTGAGCTTCATTCATCAGAGAAGGTTTCCTCAGAAGGAAGCTTCTAGGAATCATGGAATTCTGGGATTCATATAGCAGAGAAACAGGTCTTTTGGTGACTTCTACGCCCGCCTATGCTAATTCCGTTTGACACTGTTCAGCACAGGAATTAGCCCTTCGGCCTACCATGTTGTGCCAAGCCTATTATATTGGTAATCAAGTGGGCAGCTAAACTAGTCCCCTTCTGCCTACACAACGTCCACGTCCTTCCATCCACGTGCCTATTTAAAAGCCTCTTAAAAGTCCGTTATGTACCTGCCTCTAGCACACCGCCAGGTAACGCATTTCAGGCACCTGGCACTCTATGTGTAAAAAATCTAGCCCATCACACCTCCTTCGAAAGCACTGCCTCTCACCTTAAGTGCATACCGTCTGGTATTAGACCACACTGATCTATGCTTTGCCTATTGAAGGACCTGCCTCTGACCTTCTCTGTTGTATTAATAATGATTGTTTTCTGTTTACACATCAGTGCTGGAGAGACTCTTTGTTGTCCAAACTCAGTGGAATCCTGACCTACATGGCCCCTTCCATCAACGTCATCATCATTATGTGCCGTGTCAAACGACATCATCATTATGTGCCGTGTCCGATGACATGGGTGATCCCGGTCTTTCCATGACCATGATTGCCCTTGGCAAACTTTTCTACAGAAGTGGTTTGCCATTGCCTTCTTCTGGGCAGTGTCTTTACAAGACGGGTGAGCCCCAGCCATTATCAATACTCCTCAGAGACTGTCTGCCTGGCGTCAGTGGTCGCATAACCTGGATTTGCCAATAGGCTTCATGTGATCCTGATCACGGGGGGCCAAGCTGGTGCTACACCTTGCCCAAGGGTGACCTGCAGGCCAGTGGAGGGAAGGAGTGTCTTATGCCTCCTTTGGTAAAGTATCTCAACTCCACCACCCATCGACAACCCCAAAATTGAGGTAAAAGGGCCCCATCTCCCAAACTTGGCATGAATAAAATCAGCTGAAGCTTGTGGAATATTGATTAGGTGCCATCCATTACACCAAGTGCTGTAATGAAGTCAGGAGGTATAGTCACGAGCTACGCCAGGTCTGAAGTTTGCCTCCAGAAACTTGGGGACCTCTTGCAAAAGTAGGAGGACCTCTGGAATTGAATCAGAATTAGATTTAATATCGCTGACATACTCATTTACTCAGATACAGCACAAAATAGGCCCTTCTGGCCCTTTGAGCCGTGCCACTCAGCAATCCCCCGATTTAACCCTAGCCTAATCAGGGGACAATTTACAATGACCAACTAACCTACCAACCGGTACGTCTTGGGACTGTGGGAGGAAACCGGAGCGCCAGGAGGAAACCCATGCAGCTACAGCAAGAGCGTACAAACTCTTTACAGGCTGAGGTGGGAATTGAACCTGGGTCACTGGTACTGTAAAGTGTCGTGCTAACCACTACGCTATTGTGCTGCCCTAACGTGTTTTTCTATGTTGTGGAATTTGTGGTTTTGAGGCAGCTGTACAGTGCAATAAATAAAAATACTATAAATTACAAGATGATATATACCGTATATTAAAGAAATTAAGTAAGTAATTCAAAAAGAGAATGAAAATAATGAGGTATTGTTCATGGGTGGGTTCATTGTCTGTTCAGAAGACTAAAGACAGAGGGGAAGAAGCTGTTCCTAAATCATTGAGTGTATTTCTTCAGGCTCTGTATCTCCTCTCTGATGGTAGTGATAAGAAGAGAACATTTCCTGGATGATTATCATCGTCATGATCTGCCGTGTTGTATGACGTGGACGATCACGGTCTTCCATCTGTCTTTAATCTGTGGAATCCAAATAAGCTCTTCAAAACCTTCGCCTGTCCATCCCTTGATGTAACTCATGAACTTCATGCGCTGTCAGCCGAGACTTTTTCTTCCATCAGTTTTTCCCCTCACTGCGAGACGTTCGAGCTTCCCGTTCCTCGGTACGCGTCCCAGAAATTCCAGCCGCCATTTCCAGATGACATTAGCTCTCTCCTTATTCTGGCTTTTCGCAACACTTCCTCAACAGTTATCTCTGTCCTTCCGCGATGTTTTCATCATTCTTCTTAAAAAAAAACACATTTCTGCAGCTTCGAGTCTTCCCTCACTTTGCTTTGATAATAGGCATCCGTTAGTCCCGTGAGACATGGATTTGCGCCTTGGAAGGTTTCCAGGGTGCAGGCCTGGGCAGGGTTGTATGGGAGACCGGCAGTTGCCCATGCTGCAAGTCTCCCCTCTCCATGCCACCGATGTTGTCCAAGGGAAGGGCACTAGGACCCAAGCAGCTCGGCACCGGTGTCGTCGCAGAGCAATGTGTGGTTAAGTGCCTTGCTCAAGGACACAACGCGCTGCCTCAGCTGAGGCTCGAACCAGTGACCTTCAGATCACTAGGCCACGCGCCAACACTTTGCTTTGAAAAAAAAATTTGCTTTGATACTCGCTTCCTTAAGTTAGCATGGAATGAATGTAGCACCATAATACTCGGTGTTTCGTACCCATAGAAATTATATCAATCCTGGTATCTTGCTCAAACAAGCATTTAGCCAATCCCAGTCCTTCAAATTTCAACATCAGTCCTACCATCAGATGTTATCGTGCTCCCGAAGTAATTGAACTTCTAAGTAACTAAACTTGGCTTAATGGTGTAAAAACAACAACCTCTCCCTCGATGTCAGCAAGACCAAAGAACTGAGTGTAGGCTTCAGGAGAGGGAAATCAGAGGTCCATGAGTCCTGATTGTGGATGATCAGCCATGATCACAGTGAATGGCGGTGCTGGCTAGAAGGCCCGAATGGCCTACTCCTGCACCTACTGTCTATTGTCTACTCACCAGAGGTTCAGAGGTGGAGAGGGTCAGTAACTTTAAATTCTTGGGTGTTGCTATCTCTGAGAATCTGTCCTGCACCCATCATATTAATGCTACTGTGAAGAAAGCACGACATCGCCTCTACTTCCTTAGGAGTCTGCGGAGATTTGGCACGTTATCGAAAACCTTGGCAAACTTCTATAGATGTGTGGTGGAAAGTGCGCTGACCGGCTGTATTATAGCCCGGCACGGGAACACCGATGTCTTCGAGTGGGAAATCTTACAAAAGGTAGTGGATTCGACCCAGTGCATCATGGGTAAAACCCTCCCAACCATTGAGCACGTCCACATGAAACGTTGCCGTAGAAACGCAGCACCAGGCATCAAAGATCCTTATCACCCAGGCCGTGCTCTTTTCTCGCTGCTGCCATCAGGGAGAAGGTACAAGAGCCTCAGGACTCACACCACCAGGTTCAAGAACAGTTACTACCCCTCAACCATCAGGCTCTTGAACCAAAGAGGATAGCTACACTCACTTAGGGACACATTTAAAGACTCTGTTATTTTGTTATTTCATGGTCGTTCCTACTGCTATTTAATTATATCTGCATTTGCACAACTTGTTTACAGTTAACAGTTCCTGATGTTTACAGTTTGCATTTACAGTTCTATAGATTTGCTGATTATATCTGCAGGAAAAAGAATCTCAGGGCTGTGTGTGGTGACTTATATGTACTCTGATAATAAATTTTACTTTGAACTTTTTCAACTTTGATGTTTGTTTTATAGTTTCATTTCCCACTTTCTGTTCACATTTTTATATTTCTTTCTTCTTCAGTTTTCTTGCAGCTGATGGCCAATCCTCTCTTTGCACTCACTTTGACAACTTTATCCAATATTTCTTGGAGCTTCTCTTCAGTGATAGCTATCAGCACTCTGGCGCCTGGGTGGTGAGAGTCCTGAATGGTGGGCGCCATCTTTCTGAGGCCTCGCCTTCTGAAGATGCCCTCAATGCTGGGAAGGTTAGTGCCCGTGATGGAGCTGGCTGAGTTTTAGAACATATAGAACATAGAATAGTACAGCACATTACAGGCCCTTCGGCCCACAATGTTGTGCTGACCCTTAAACCCTGCCTCCCATATAACCCCCCACCTTAAATTCCTCCATATACCTGTCTAGTAGTCTCTTAAACTTCACTAGTGTATCTGCCTCCACCACTGACTCATGCACCACCCACTCTCTGAGTGAAAAAAAAAGTGGAGTTTCTATCTCCACACACCCACCACTCTCTCTGACATCCCCTCTATAGTTCCCTCTAATCACCTTAAAATTATACCCTCTCATGTTAGCCAGTTTCACCCTGGGATAGAGCTGCAAGCTCTCCATGCTATCTGTCCCTCACGTTGTCTTGAACACTTCTATCAAGTCACATCTGATCCTCCTTCTTTCCAAAGAGAAAAACCACTCTCTGAGTAAAAAACCTTCCTCCAATATCCCTCTTGAACTTCCCTCCCCTTACCTTAAAGCCATGTCCTCTTGTACTGAGCAGTGGTGCCCTGGGGAAGAGGCACTGGCTGTCCACTCTGTCTATTCCTCTTAATATCTTGTACAACTCTATCATGTCTCCTCTCATCCTCCTTCTCTCCAGAGAGTAAAGCCCTAGCTCCCTTAATCTCTGATCATAATCCATACTCTCTAAACCAGGCAGCATCCTGGTAAATCATCCTGCAACTCAACAAACTGATTGATGGAGCGAGAGCATAGAACAGTACTGCACAGGAACAGGCCATTCGGCCCACAATGTTGTGCTGACCCAGCTAAAAAGCAGATCAAAAACACCCAAACACTAATCCCTCCTCCCTACACCATGTATAGAACATACATGATGCCAATGGACAGTCTGGGGTCACCCCTCTTGTAAAGACACTGCCCAGAAGAACAACTGCTTGGGTTGATGTGGAGGTGGACCATAAAGAATAGGCCACCTTTTGCGATAGCACAGAAGAGATGTCGGACAGATTAGCCATGATCATATCGAATGGCCGATGAGGCTTGAGGAGCCTCTCAGGTCCTTCATCAAATAGCAAAGAAATTTATTCTTTTAGATGAGATACGAAACCAAGGCCTCATCTGGCCTTTCAGCTGAACTTAAAAATACCACTTTTGGAAAAGAGCAAGGTTGTTGATTTTACCAGAATAATCTAAAAATGAGGGTGGTGGGATGGAGAGACATCTCTACCAAAGGAGGTGTAAGGCTAGCCGGCAGATCACCCTTGGGCAAGGTGTAGCTCCTGCTTAGCCCCCCGATCAGGGTCACGTGAAACCATGGGAGCAGGTGGTGGATGGTCGTACGAGCAGCCGGTGCAGATCACAAATCCTGGTTATGGGACCACTGACGCCAGGCAGACCATCTCTGAAGAGTATTGATAATGGCTGGGGTTCACCCGCCTTATAAAGACACCGCCCAGAAGAAGGCAATGGCAAACCATTTCTGCAGAAAATTTTTCCAAGAACAATCATAGTCATGGATAGAGAGAGAGAGAGCGGGAGGACCATGATCACCCACGGCATATAACGATGATGATGAATTTAAGAATAGCTTTCTCTCCATGGATGTGGCCTGGCCCGTTTGATATTTCCGTTACATTGTTAGCACTTGGCTATAAACCATTTTGGGATGATTTAAGGTTAGTATCCTCTGTCTTTTTCAAAAAGAGGACTAACAACCCCATCCCATAAAAACCCAGTGCTACAGAAATGCCAACAGAAGGTCGTAAGGCCACATCCTTGGAGAGGAAGGATTCACCGAGAAGGTGGGCTACGCCGGGAGGCAGTGTGAAGACTGGCCCAGGACAGTCAGCGGCCTAGGCCCCAGTGGGGGTGACGCGCTTAAATAGGTAAGATTATTCTTTTAGACGAGAAAGGAGTTGAACTGCTGTTTAACCTGAGTTATAAAGAATCCCACGCTACCATCTGCCAACAGGTTGAGAACTCATAAAAGCTGGGAGTAATGAGAAATCACAGTCCTGCCTCAACTTGAGTTTGGGATTTGCTGAAATTAATTCTCCCAGATCACGGGGAGGTGGTAAATGGTGTATGACAGGGCGCTGACTCAGTTTGTAACACCCAGCGGGAAGGCAGAATGCCTTCAGAGGAACATCGCCAGCTCCAATTATGACACACAAGTAAAGTTCGTGGTATCCCGCTGCAGCAATAACTTTCTACTTTTATTATTAGGTAAATGCTCGTCTCTGCTCCCTCCATCTTGAGGTGTTCCTCTTCACAGGTTCCAAGTGCTCAAAGGTCCATTTTGTTATCAAAGTATGTGTGCACAATACAACTCTGAGATTTGCCTTCTCCAGATAGTCATAAAATACAGAAAAACCACAGAAAGGCATCAATCACCCCCTTGACGCCTGTTTTAAAACTCAGTCACGAGTTGAGAAGGCTGCTCTAAATGCCCTTGAGAAACGGCTTGTGAATTACCTTCGGGCTGCTGCAGCTCTGGTGGTGAGTTTGCTCCCCACAGTGATGACATGGAGAGAGCTTTAGGATCTCAACCAGTGAAAGAAGACCGATGCAGAAGTGGATAGTGAGGGGATGGTTGCGGGTGGTGTATGCGGCTCTCCAACATGTTAAGGATATTAATAAATCCTACAAAAAGTAGTGGATATGGCCCAGTCCACCACTGGGTAAAGCCCTCCCCACCGTTGAGCACATCCACATGAAATTCTGTCGCAGGAAAGCAGCGTCCATCATCAGGGACCCCCACCACCCAGGCCGTGCTCCCTTCTCACTGCTGCCATCAGATAGAAGGTACAAGAGCCCATTATTTATTGCTATTTATTTCTAACTGCTTGTACACAGTTCGTTATCTTCAGCATTCTGGTTGACTATCCCAGCTGGGCAGTCTTTCATTGACCCTACTCCTGCACCTACTGTCTATTGTCCATCATCAAGGACCCACTCCACCCAGGCCATGCTCTCTTCTCGCTGCTGCCATCAGGAAGAATGTACAAGAACCTCAGGACTCGCACCACCAGGTTCAGGAACAGTTACTACCCCTCAACCATCAGGCTCTTGAAACAAAGGAGACAACTTCACTCGCCCCATCACTTGCCTCATCATCCAACTGTTCCCACAACCTATGGATTCACTTTCAAGGACTCTTCATCTCATGTTTATTTATTTATTGTTTATTTATTTATTATTATTACATCTTCTTTTTCTACTTGCACAGTTAGTTGTCTTCTGGACTCCGGTTAAAAGCCCTGTTGGTGTGGTCTCTCATTTTTTTTTTCTGTTAAGGGCAATAAAATAGATTTATTGAATTTATTGTTGTCAATTGCCTCTGCTCCAGATGGACTTAAGAAAAAGAAGATAGATATCGTGAAATG